>NC_090242.1:34624781-34924781 GCF_024489055.1 Chanodichthys erythropterus | reverse complement strand
TTCAATATTCCGTTTCACTTGGAAATATGTCACAACACTGGAGAAAAGACGTTTGCAACTTCCGGTTCACGCAGACTTTAATGCCGAGCCCTGTATGAAGTCTTAATGGCCCGCATTTCAGTCACCATTTCATATTGTCTGACGACAAAATTTAAAGATATATAGATGAAACAATTGTATTGGGAATTTGGCTGTATTCAAATTTATTATGTGTGCAAAAAGGGTAGCCGCAGAGAAGCAAACAAATTGCTGCATGACATCTAGTGAAATTTAGCGACATATATATGGCATAATTTTTTTTTTAAAAAGCATTAAATTAGATTTGATGAAACCTGCAGAAACCCTGCATTACTACTACCAGTTTTTGTGTCTCGCTGGTAACTGGACCTCGCGTCATGTATTAACTGACATGAAATAACCATGAGCAATACATTTGTTACTGTATTTGTTAATCTTTGTTAACGTTGATAAAAAATACAGCTGCTCATAGTTTGTTCAAGTTAATTCACAGTGCGTTAACTAATTTGGTAACACTTTATTTTACAGTGCCATAGTTACATGTTACTACATGTACTTACTATAGTAATAACAGTAAATTATGTATAATTACAAGTAACTAACCCTAAATCAAACACTAACCCTAACTGTAACTCTACAGTAAGTACATGTAGTTAATAGTACTCAGTACTTATTTGAGTAATTACAATGTAACTATGTCACTGTAAAATAGAGTGTAAACACTAATTTTAACAAATATAATTCTTGATTTTAATAATGTATTAGTATATGTTGAAATTAACATCAACAAGATTATAAAAAAACTGTAGAAGGGCAGTTCATTATTAGTTCATGTTAACTAATGTAGTTAACTAATATTAACTTATGAACCTTATTGTAAGGTTTAACCAATAGAACTTACATTTCAAATTTTGTTAGCTAATGAATGTGTCCAGGCTGAACAATCACCATGTAGAACAGGGACTGGGACAAATTCCAGGCCAGGAAATCTCACACTCATCCAGGCCATCCCATACACCCACAACAAATTCTGAAACAACGAACAACCCTATTTTGTATAACCATAAAAGGTTTTCTAATAAAAAAAATCAACACGTCTACCGTTATGAACAGAACCGTCTCCACCTTGTTGCAAAACATCCACATCATTGTAATTCGTTTGCACATAATTCATGTGCACTCACGTCTTTTCCCATCGTTCTCCCATCTGATATCATTTATCAAAAAAAAAAAAAAAAGAATTATTATTTACTTTTTCCTCAATATGACAACAAACTACAATAGAAAACTCAAACAACACGTAATGATTACATTAAATGAACACTCATGCTCAATCTCTGTCACTCGAGAGAAAAACATAATCCGTGCAATCAACAACTGCACAACAAACAGACAAATTTTGGGTTTACTCCTTTCTTCCAGACAAATGTTGTTATTTTCCAATGCACTTCAGCTCTCATGTGCTCTGTGATGTTTCTTGCCCTGTCCAAATACCCACACTTGTGAGCTTGGCCACTTGAGAGCTTGTGCACACGACAGGAAGTAAGGGCACAAGACTGTCCCATGTCTTAAAAATGCCCAAGTGCAGTGCCCTTAATGCACTCTAAACCAACACCATCTCAAATACCTCTTCTGAGCTAAGGCTAAGCGTATCCCATCATGCATTATATTCAGGAGCTGACGTGCCCTGAAATCACGAGATTAACATTCCACTGTAAGTTAAATTAATTAGATATTACATATAATTTGGTAGTAAAACAAAGTGTTGCACATTTTATTGCTGCAAATATGGGTAGGGTATGTGTATTTTGTACAACATTTGCAACTGCTTTTATCACTTAATTAGAAACTTCACAATTTTAAAATTGTGTCCTCTGTTAGTTACATAGCGACAGCTGAACAGACATTGAGAAATTTAAATTTAAAATGCAAAGTATTGAAAATAAAAAAGCTCTGTAAACTTGCATTCTTTGCAAGACTATAAGTGTGTCCCATTGGGTAATCAAAAGTTCTACACACACTTGCGGTCTTCACGCCTACTTGAACACTTGAGCCAAATACAGGAAATACATCATGTAAGTAGACAAGTGGTCAAATGCAAAGACCACAAGTATGGGTATTTAGTCTTGAACACACCTTCTTTCTTTCTTTGTGCTACTGCACTATGATCTATGCGCAAGGGTGCCCTCTAATGGCAGGTAGGCATGACTACAGGCTATTTTTGCTCTGGTTGCAAATGTATGAGATGACAATAAAATAAATACATATATAAGAATTAAACATTTTAGTGCTTTATATATATATATATATAAACAAGTATGTCACATAACCTGCTTTCTGGAATACCCCCCATGAAAACAAAACAAACTGTAAACATGAACAAATAGAATCAAATCATCACAGTGTTATTAAGCTATATTTGTTTTACTCATTTAAAATTTTTAATTCATAATATGATAATAATATGTAAGGATTTTACTATTAATTGAAATACATACATCTTGAAGAAAAAAGGCTTCTCAAAAAAATTGTCTTTGGTGTTAATAATTGAAACATTAAAATTGTTGGGAGAGTAATTTTATACATAATTAATATTAATATAATAATATTATTATATTAATATTAGTAATATTATACATTGTTGTTGTGTTGTCAGAAAAACGGCAGCAATGACGGTGAGTTTGTGTATCACACCGGAGAGCAGAACTACCTGGACTTCGGCCGCATTTACACCTGGAAGGGAGAAAAGTAAAGACCTGATTGTGCTGAAAATTTTACATGATAGAGCGATGCAGTAGAGATGTCTGATTTCATGTGCTTTGTGCCTCAGGATGCTGTCCTTCTGGAAAACCAACCAGAGTAACATGATCAACGGCACCGACGGCAGCGCCTTCCACCCGTTCCTGACCAAAGAAGAGCAGCTGAACGTCTTCACCTCCGACCTCTGCAGGTCACATGATCACTCACATTCACATGCAAATGTTTTTATCCAAAGAGCAATTCCTCAAATGAGCTAACAATACTCTTCATTAGATTAGATTAGTAATGAAATCAGTGCTTTCAGAGCCAGATTTTCAGCTGTTGCAGATAAATATTCATACAATAAAACAGTGCTTTATGGCATTAGTTCATCTGTGGCAACATTAGTTCCCATTCAGTCAGTCACTTTGAGTTACGTCAGTGACTGATTAATTGGGATCGCACCTGAGAGCCCTATCACCTTCGAGTGTTAATTTGTGACCCGTATTTTGTTTTGCTCTCTCTTTGCTTGCTTGTTCGTCACTGGAGCTCACACTGCGCCTGCGTTCTACGTCATAAACTGGGACGCCACTCTCTCGTGAATGCGCGTATGACGGTTAGCAGAAGCTAGAGATTACAGTTTATAAAGTTTTAAATATGGATATTTTTCTTACACAAATGCAGTGCTTCGCTTAAGAAGGCCTTTATTAACCCCCTGGAGCCATGTGGACTGGGCATTTGAAAAAACATTTGGGGCTTGATTAAATTAAATTAAATTAGGGCTGCACGATTAATCGTATTTTAATCACGATAACGATATCTGCTTCTCCCGATTGATTTTAAATAATCGTCACGATATTGGCCCACTCTATGAAAATCAACATAATTTGGAAATATTGGAAGTAATATTAGGAGTTTCGCTGTTTTATCTTTTGAAGTTCCTAAAGGTTTTACCAGTTTTCATAATGTTGATCATCTAGAAATGATTGTTCTTTGCTTTACAAATTTGCCAGGCAATTTTAATCTGGTTTGTCTTATTGCAAACAAATTTTGTTGCTTTAAAATCTAATGTGAATACATACAAAGCGCTCACCAAAACCATGTTTTGTATTGATTTACCATCTAACGAAGTTATCATAGTTGGTTAAATTAAGTCGTTGTGCCACCTACAGGCCTTTTGGGTGAATTGTAGGTTGGTAAAGAACTTGCAAAATAGCCATAATTACATTACTCTTTTGATAGAATAAAAAAGATAATTAATAATCGTGATTATAATTTTGAGGAAACTGTGGCACTGGCTGTCGTGTCGATGAGGCCTTCACAATGGATGATCTAGTCGACTCGATCTCGGAAAACGTATGAAAACGTATGAATTCTGTTCTCTTTTTTGGGTGTGGTCTTTTCAAGATACCTGATAACTCACTCCTCTCCCCCCCAAAACAGGTGTTTGTGTAGTAAATATTTACAATCCTTTTGTTCTGGTCAGGGTACTTAAGGGAAAGTGCAAAGCAGCCAGGTGGGATCTTCTGTAGCCAGAAACCCCCATGCCGTGACACTCACACATCACTGTGTGTACAGTATATGCATTTCTTACTCTTAGAGTCATCTTTGAACAGTTAATGTTATGAGTTTATTATTTGAACTGGCTTCTAATTGTCTAACTATGTAATTGTCATGATACATTTTACCTGACAAATCTTGATTTATTCTGCATTATTTTTAAATCGTTATTTCTAGTAGATTATCGCGAGCTTGGTATTACCGCAAATCAGTGTCCAGATAGGTCATATGGGAAGGCTCAATGAATGGAGCATGGGGCACGTCATTTGAGACCTTTTCGATTTCTGTCTATCACTGACTTAGTAAGTTGCAGTTTTCGTAAACATACAAAACTATGATTTTTGTTACGAGTGAGCTCAACCGACTTAAAGGTAGATATTCACCCTGCATCCTCTGTCTAAGAATCAGATCTGGTGTGTTTTTGATCGTGGAAATACATATTTGGCCGATGTAACTTCCTGTGCAATACCATAATGTCCATAGAGTTCATAATGACAAATAATTAAAAGTACAGGATACCCAGAATAATCAAATATCTAAATTAATACATGACCAATGATTAATTTCTAATTCGAAACACTATCTAAGAGTAATAATCATTTGAAATTGGAGTCAGATTAAATGAGCAGCTAAAGTAAAATTGAAAACTGAGCTCGTTGTATTCAATTATCGAAATGGGAGGGCGTTCAGGTGCAATTTCAGTGCACTTGAAAAAGTATACGAAATACCACTAATACTTAAATTGATTTAGTGCGTTGAAATAAGTTGTGTCTTATCCGCTCTGCTGTGGTGGTCTTCTGCTCCACCATGGAGATCTTCAGACCTGTCCACTCTGCTGTGGTGGTTTTCTGCTTCGCCGTGGAGATCTTCAAACCTGTCCACTCTGCTGTGGTGGTCTTCTGCTCCGCCGTGGAGATCTTCAGACCTGTCCACTCTGCTGTGGTGGTCTTCTGCTCCACCATGGAGATCTTCAGACCTGTCCACTCTGCTGTGGTGGTTTTCTGCTTCGCCGTGGAGATCTTCAAACCTGTCCACTCTGCTGTGGTGGTCTTCTGCTCCGCCGTGGAGATCTTCAGACCTGTCCACTCTGCTGTGGTGGTCTTCTGCTCCGCCGTGGAGATCTTCAGACCTGTCCACTCTGCTGTGGTGGTTTTCTGCTTCGCCGTGGAGATCTTCAAACCTGTCCACTCTGCTGTGGTGGTCTTCTGCTCCGCCGTGGAGATCTTCAGACCTGTCCACTCTGCTGTGGTGGTCTTCTGCTCCGCCGTGGAGATCTTCAGACCTGTCCACTCTGCTGTGGTGGTCTTCTGCTCCACCGTGGAGATCTTGAGACCTGTCCACTCTGCTGTGGTGGTCTTCTGCTCCGACGTGGAGATCTTCAGACCTGTCCACTCAGCTGTGGTGGTCTTCTGCTCCGCCGTGGAGATCTTCAGACCTGTCCACTCAGCTGTGGTGGTCTTCTGCTCCGCCGTGGAGATCTTCAAACCTGTCCACTCTGCTGTGGTGGTCTTCTGCTCCGACGTGGAGATCTTCAGACCTGTCCACTCTGCTGTAGTGGTCTTCTGCTCCGCCGTGGAGATCTTCAGACCTGTCCACTCTGCTGTGGTGGTCTTCTGCTCCGCCGTGGAGATCTTCAAACCTGTCCACTCTGCCGTGGTGGTCTTCTGCTCCGACGTGGAGATCTTCAGACCTGTCCACTCTGCTGTGGTGGTCTTCTGCTCCGCCGTGGAGATCTTCAAACCTGTCCACTCTGCCGTGGTGGTCTTCTGCTCCGCCGTGGAGATCTTCAGACCTGTCCACTCAGCTGTGGTGGTCTTCTGCTCCGCCGTGGAGATCTTCAGACCTGTCCACTCTGCTGTGGTGGTCTTCTGCTCCGCCTTGGAGATCTTCAGACCTGTCCACTCTTCTGTGGTGGTCTTCTGCTCCGCCGTGGAGATCTTCAGACCTTTCCACTCTTCTGTGGTGGTCTTCTGCTCCGCCGTGGAGATCTTCAGACCTGTCCACTCAGCTGTGGTGGTCTTCTGCTCCGCAGTGGAGATCTTCAGACCTGTCCACTCAGCTGTGGTGGTCTTCTGCTCCGCCGTGGAGATCTTCAGACCTGTCCACTCAGCTGTGGTGGTCTGCTCCGCCGTGGAGATCTTCAGACCTGTCCACTCAGCTGTGGTGGTCTTCTGCTCCGCCGTGGAGATCTTCAGACCTGTCCACTCAGCTGTGGTGGTCTTCTGCTCCGCCGTGGAGATCTTCAGACCTGTCCACTCAGCTGTGGTGGTCTTCTGCTCCGACGTGGAGATCTTCAGACCTGTCCACTCTGCTGTGGTGGTCTTCTGCTCCGCCGTGGAGATCTTCAGACCTGTCCACTCAGCTGTGGTGGTCTTCTGCTCCGACGTGGAGATCTTCAGACCTGTCCACTCTGCTGTGGTGGTCTTCTGCTCCGCCGTGGAGATCTTCAGACCTGTCCACTCAGCTGTGGTGGTCTTCTGCTCCGCCGTGGAGATCTTCAGACCTGTCCACTCAGCTGTGGCGGTCTTCTGCTCCGCCGTGGAGATCTTCAGACCTGTCCACTCAGCTGTGGTGGTCTTCTGCTCCGACGTGGAGATCTTCAGACCTGTCCACTCTGCTGTGGTGGTCTTCTGCTCCGCCGTGGAGATATTCAGACCTGTCCACTCTGCTGTGGTGGTCTTCTGCTCCGACGTGGAGATCTTCAGACCTGTCCACTCTGCTGTGGTGGTCTTCTGCTCCGCCGTGGAGATCTTCAGACCTGTTCACTCTGCTGTGGTGGTCTTCTGCTCCGACGTGGAGATCTTCAGACCTGTCCACTCTGCTGTGGTGGTCTTCTGCTCCGCCGTGGAGATCTTCAAACCTGTCCACTCTGCTGTGGTGGTCTTCTGCTCCGCCGTGGAGATCTTCAGACCTGTCCACTCAGCTGTGGTGGTCTTCTGCTCCGACGTGGAGATCTTCAGACCTGTCCACTCTGCTGTGGTGGTCTTCTGCTCCGCCGTGGAGATCTTCAGACCTGTCCACTCTGCTGTGGTGGTCTTCTGCTCCACCGTGGAGATCTTCAGACCTGTTCACTCTGCTGTGGTGGTCTTCTGCTCCACCGTGGGATCTTCAGTTCTGCTGAGCTAGTCTTCAGCTCCTGTCAGCACCTACTTTATCTGGTCTGGCCACCTGCTCTGCCTGCTCCATCCTGGCATCCTGCTTTGCCTCTGTCTCCACTCCTTCTTCCACTACACGGGCCCTCCATCCTGGGTCCACCTCCACTCCAACTTCCTCTAGGACTTCTTGTTTTTAGGATCATCTGGATGCCACTTCTTTGAGGTGGAGATGGGGGGCTATGTCACGATCTTGGTTCTGTATTTTATTTTGTGTTAGGACTTTTAATTTGAAGTGTTGTCTCCATTTTTATTGTTTCTGTGTTTAATTCCTATGTTCAGTTCCTGTTTCCCTTGAGGTCTCTCCTGTCTTGTTTATTGCCATAGTTACCATCATTAGTTCCCATTACAACATATCACCAGCACCTGTCCCTAGTCAGCCATCTGGTTATCTTAGGCGTTTCTCAATGTCAAGGAAGGATCCTCGGAAGCCAGAATTTCGAGGATGCTACGTCATCGACATCCGTCAAAGGACTGTTCCAATGTCGAGGATCCTCGGAATTTCAAACAAGGACTGAGTCCTTCGTTCGAAAAATATCCCATACACAGGAAAGGATGCATATGTGTATCCTTCGCGCTCTTCGCGCTCTCAAATCACCCTCAATCCTATGCGTGCAGCTTTGCAATCGTTCAAAAATGTTTTAAAAAAATGTTGGACGTTAGCGGGCAATATGCTTTCAAATGTAAGTATATTTACGTTACCAAATATTTGTTATAACAGTAGTAAATATGTCAGATAAATAAAGTTTAACGTTTAAATGCCAGTACAAATTACTACCGTATTGATATTATAAATTATACAAATACAAATTACGTTATTGATGGCTAACTGAACCGGACCGTTGTTAGCTTGTTTGCCATCACCGGCATCCTTTATAAATAACTAGTTAAGTTGTCTAAAGTAATTTAACGTTAATATTATACCATTTATACCATTCACAGCGTTATTCATAGCTTTCTCGTATTTTTTAACAGGGACCAAGGAACAAACGGAGGCGTTCATACGTCTCCGTGTAGAAAACATAGACTGTAAAGGTAGAAAACAAGCAGCTGTTTACCGGGGGGTAATGACGTAATGACGTGCACTTGCTAGTCTGTTCCATTTACGTGTTCTCTGAATGCTAAAGAGGAGCCTCTCCTAGACTCTGAAGGAAGTGACTTGGAAGGACCAGTCCTGCCAAGGAAGTATCCTTGACATTGAGAAACACCTCTTGTGTATAAATACCCTAGTGTTTCCCATGTTCTTTGTCTGGTGTTTCCTGTTCATGGTTGTATTGTGTGTTTGCTGCAGCTTTTTGTTCTCTCATGCCTGGATTTAGTTTTTGTATTCTTCTTTGAATAAATGTCCACTGCACTTAGATCCAGTGCCTATTTTGTCTGCAGCAGCCATGTTACAGTAACGCCTGTTCCTTAACTTCATCAAATAATTTCATAAAATGTATAGACTTAATAATATAAATTGATAATGCATTATCATTCATTCAATCATTTATTTATTTATTTATTTATTTGATGTTTATGTATTATATATTATTTTAAATACCCTATTATCAATTACTTGTGCTATTTATTCAACATTTTGATTTTAAGTTTGTTCAGAAAAATGCATTTAACAATTTTCTATTTTTTTATAATTTATTTATATTTATATTATTATGGATTTTCAACCTGTAGCCTCTGTATTATTAGCAGTCAAATACAGAGGCAATACATTATATTCTGTAAACATTGTATGAGTCTTATCTGAGCAGCTTGACATTATTTGATTGATCGTCTGTCATTGATCTTCTGTTATTTGATTGATCTTCTGTCATCGGTCCTGCAGGTCCATCCACATGCGCTTTGAGAAGGAGGTGGAGGTGAAGGGAATCCCCGCGTATCGCTTCACACCTCCCCGGGACGTGCTGGCCAGCGGGAAGAACAACCCAGAAAATGAGGGATTCTGTGTCACAAATAAATGCCTGGATGACGGTGTGCTGGACGTGTCTGTGTGTCGCAAAGGTGCATTAAAGCATGTCTTAGATGACAAAATTTGCTTAAATGACAAAATGTTGGTAATGTCATATGTATATATCAGGGGTGTGCAGTCCATATAAGCTCCGCCAACTAGAATGTCCAATATTATAATTGTCTGACCGCTCAAGTTGGCAAAAAGTTGTTTGGTGTGCTTTTTTTGACATTTTTTTGTGTGAATGTGTCCATTCAAGTGCAAGAAGACGCACTGTATTTGTGCACTGTCTGAATGCACGCTTCAGATGTTTGCACTAGGGCTGGGCGATATATCGAATGCTTTTGTCACGCGCATTTCGTCAGTAAAGCCGGTTCCCTGATTGCCGCTAAATTGCCATCACCTGTTTTCAAATGGAGCGGCATTTAATAGACAGAGCCGTAGATCACTGATAAGCCACGCAATATCGCGTTCATTATCGAAGGCGATACATCTGCGATATGAATGCGATATTGCGTGGCTTGTCAGTGATCTACGGCTCTGTCTATTAAATGCCGCTCCATTTGAAAGCAGGTGATGGCGATTTAGCGGTAATCAGGGAACCGGCTTTACTGACAAAATGCGCGTGACAATCGCATGCGATATATCGCCCAACCCTAGTTTGCACCCACACAACTTTCCACAAAGCGCTTTACCACAAAGTAATGAATTGAGTTTCCTTTTGCATCTTCCTGCACTTAGGTTTAAACCTACGTGACGATGCAGCACTACCCCATCAAGTTTCCCGAGCGCTGTTCATGTTTTCAAAAAATTGTATTGTTAGAATTCATAAAAAGTTATTGTCCAATGGGCAATTGACAGTTTCAATGTTGTTTGCATGCGTCACAGGTGCTCCTGTAGTCGTATCTTTCCCTCACTTTCATCTGGGCGATAAGAAGTATGCCAATGCCATCGACGGTATTTCTCCGGTCCACGAGCATCATCAAACCTTTCTGGATCTAAACCCTGTAAGTGACAGCAGCTGATCCACAGTCAGCCTGAAGATCCACTCACCCTTGATCACACACTTTGAAACAGATTCTCAGTTCAAATTTAAATTTATTTGTAGAGTCCTTTCTAAAATACATATTGTTTCAAAGCAGCATTACAGATACTGCTTGATGCATTGTTACAGTTTAGGAAGTGTTCTGTTATCAGTATGAAATGAGTGTGTCAAAGTAACATCCATATATACAGTTATATTATAGTACATGTTATGAGGTTACTTCACATGATTTGTTAGTTCATGTTTGGAAGTAGTTTTTCTATTAATTTCTCCCATAAGGATAAGTCTTGGTTAAAGCGTTATAAGCAAACCAAACCAATAAGCTACAAAGATAATAATAACATTACAAACATTGATTGAAAGCAAAAAAGTATTTGAAAATCAATTAAAAAAAAAAAAAATACAAGACTCTGAATTTAACGGCTTTAGTGAAGGGAAAGAACTATAATCCCATGAAGCATTGCAAACGGCATAATGAAAATTAAAAATGCTGGACAAATTTAAATGTTCTCTTTTAAAAATGTTGATTATATATAAAAATTATATATTTTAAGTTTATTGCAAAATATGCCATATTTATTCAAATATTTAAGTATTTTGAGAGCATGGGGAAACCGACTTTCAGAAAACTCCCAGCTTACAAGCTGTAATTACAAGCTCTGCGAGGACGTGAACGCTTTTTGCGAGCCAGAATCTCGTAGTTACAGGAATTACGAGGTGGCGTGAATGCAACTCTACTCAGCGACTCTCTGATTAGTGGAATTTTCTGTACAGTATCATGGGTAATGTAGTTTTTCACCACAAATTCAGCTGTTAAACAATTATTTAAAACCCAGCTGAAATAATGCGGGCTGACGGCTTCAACAGAAGTGAATACTATCAATTATCAAGCACATAACTCCCAGTAGAGCTGTTTTTAAAGGTTTAAAGTTATTATTAAAAATCAATTTCCCTATGGGGAGTTTTACTTCTGGAACCAGACTGTTGTGCTCTATTACAACTTGTGCTCGTAATGATTAGATTACAGTATAAGGATAATAATACAATATTGGGATAATATTTGAAAGTTTTGTGTGTCGATCCAATTTTGCCGTTATCAGAAATCTTTGCGATTATCAGCGTCACCTGAAAACATCACACAGGCTGGATTATCTGTAGTTACTCCGAGATCCCAAGGTAGAAACACTCCAGCTAACAGGGAACATTCTCAGAAACGTTAGCACAAAAATATTATTAATACATCATTTGTGGAGCGTTTTTTCCTCAAACGCTTCAGTTGGACGTTCATCTAACGTTTTTTAAATGTTACTATTTGTTTCAGAATTTTCAGAGAACATTCAAAAGTAATGTTCCAATAATGTTTGAAGAATGATAAAATGGAATGCTCCCTTAACATTCACATAACCAATGTTTGGAGAACATTCAGAAATAACTTTTTCATAACTTAATGGGACATTAACAAAACATTCTTAGAACAGATTTTTATTAGCTGGGAGAGAAGCAAAACAAGAAGAGTTAACAATACTTGGCGCCAGATTTACTAACAGCTTGTGCAAGCGAAGACCCTCTTTTGGCATTAAAAAACTACTGTTGTGATTTTCCATAGACATGCAGTGCAAAATTAGTGCTGAAAAGGCGTGGACTGAGTTGTTTTTGAGGCTGGCCTTATTGCATATGCATGTAGAAGTTTCCCTTTCAGACAGAGGAGAGTATTTAAATGAATCACACAATGTGATTTATTAATGTTTGTGCTTGTCAATTTACTGGTATTTGCACCATCATTTAACGCCACCAAAAAAATGTGTACAAACGATATATGTGTACGTTTGTCAGATTACATGTAACAAGTTGCGCCTGTGTCAACTCACACCTGATGAGACATTAGCTCTGCTAATTTTGGAATTGTGCTCTCATGCTAATTTGTCCTGTTTAGTAAATCTGGCCCCTGCTGTTTATAGCATTTTAGGCAAGAGTTTAGGCAAGAGATGATCATGTATATATATATTATTTCATCAGATATAACTGTAGTACGTTTATGAGAAGCATTATGTGAATGCTTGGCTAAAGAGGTGTGTCTTTATCAGGAAGGCTATTCCAGAGTTTAGGAGCCAAATGTGAAAAAGCTCTTTTAGGAGACTTGTCCATGATTATTGTCCCTTTCTATAATGTATTTTTTTATAATGTGTTTTTAACTCTATAATTAATTTGCTAACTGCAATCTGACTCAGATCTTGACTTCTTCTCCTGTGTCAGACTATGGGAATGCCTGTTCGTGCCATGAAAAGAACCCAGATCAACATCCATCTTGACAGAGTAACCGGCTTTCCGTGAGTAATGTCTTCCTGTTTGGTCTATTTAATCACGGCGTGCTGATAAACAGGCGTGTGTGTTTATATAGTTTAATAGATGAAGGTCTTTTTTTCTGTTTCCTCAGTTTGACAAGGAATCTCAACAGCACGATCTTCCCCATTGTGTTCCTGAATGAGGTGAGAGTCAGTAGAATGATTTAATTGGTCATTACAGTTGAATCTCCTATTGAATGATTTGTTTTGCAGTCGATGGTGATTGACGACGCTTCGGCCGTGAGGATTCGGAAGCAGCTGCTGGATGTGACTCTAGTCTCTCATTTACCTCTCATCCTCATCATTCTGGGAGTCATCCTGCTCTCCGTCACCATCATCCTCGCCTATCGCTTCTATAAAAACAAGGTAATGACGTGTGAAAGCAGCAGAATCACTATCATTCCCCAGCTTGTTCTTCACTTTCCCCAAAACGTTTGCAACGAATCAGTAAAATGTGGCATTGGCCATCAGTGCAGTTCTCACAAACTAAAGCTGTGTGTGATGAGATCCGCTTCTTCATAGACGCTGGAACACACTGTCCCACCAACACTGGAACTGGATCCCTCTAGATCCGTTTTACCACAATGATGATTGTAGAGGAGAGTGAGACAAATGTTCACTTGGCTCCGAATTGAAAGCTTAATGTGAGTATTCTGTAGGACCAAAATCAGCTCAAATTAAATAATTAATTTATAGGGAATTATAAAGAGTCATTTAGTTTACAACCGAGCAACTGAATCTTCCAGCGTTCACCTGCTCGGACCGTAATAAGCTCTTGTAGCGGATATGAATATCCAACTATTGTGAAAACACTAATTAATAGCTCAGTAACAGGATCGACAGTTTAAGACATTCAATTTTACAAGCATATAATAAAAGGCACACTCTTTTAACTAATCTAACACAAACATGCACACACACACAAACATTAATACGCGTTGCAGAAAGAAAGGAAATGTTTTAACAGAGAATGAAATGATGAGCATGATTTCTAGCAAAGTATACACTTCAAAAGACCTGACCTGAATGAACCATGAATCATTAATTTAATGCATCAGTTCAGTTTTAGAATCTGGAGGTACTTGCTTGTCGACTTTAAATGTGAATCTCCTCATCGGCGTCCTTATCTTGGAGAGAAGGTTTTTTTCAGAGTCAATGATTTGTTGCAGGATCTTTTCAGGTTCGGACTGTGGTTAGGTAAAAACATGCTGGCAAATTAAATGAAGTCTTTTGTGATGGCTGGAGTTAAAGTTGAGGCGGCAAAAGTTATTGGTTAACCTTTGTGGAAAAACTTAGAACATGAGACTCTCAATGGAAAGGAAAGTTAAGTATAAGAAACGAGAAGTGAGTAAAAGTTGGATTGCTTGAATGAGCTGCTTGTCTATCCTTTGTCAGCTTAGTCTTTTCTTTTTCTTCCATTTCTTTTTCTTCTGTCTTTGTTCTGTGATGTGACTATTTAAACCTAGGTGTTTGTCCCACCTCTTTGAGGAGTTCTGGCCAATCAGGCATCGTCTTGTTTCAAAGGTGGCTTTACTCTGACCCAATCATAAAATAAGCGTTATCTCCAGTCTCTGGAATTGCCAGCTTTGGCAGAGAGTACCATTTAGACATGATTTCTATTTAAATGGAATATGATACATTTTACACAGATTTCATTCAAGCCATGATTTAAAGGAGAAGAAGAGATTAAAATGCACATCAAATAAGAAATACTTTCATTCAATCATTCCATAGTTATAGAGTTACATGAGTTGTGGGTGCTCTAAAATATAACTGGTTACAGGAAGTATGTGTGGACATGATATAAAATGTATGCAGTTGAAAGATGTTTGATAAGTCGGTTTCAAATTGTTTGGAACAATTCGATGCAGTTTTAGTTGTAGAAACAGTCTCTGTGGGTTTTTCTGTAAAACAGGCCTGCATTGTCTCTCTGTCTCTTTTGATCTGGAGATCAAAGACTTCTGGTGGCTTAAATTGTGTTGTCTTTTTGACCATTTGGTTGCTACAAATGGCTTAAAGGTTTGTCACCTCTCCTTCAGTCAGGAAGCATGGGTGCCATAAAACTACCTTACGGGGGTTGTTCTAGACAGACTGGAGCTGAAAAATAGATTCTCTGAGCTTGGGTTTCTGGAATTATGTTTTGAAAGAATCATCTGAACGATTCATTTGTCTGGTTCGTCCACGGTTCCTACAATTCACATGCTGCCCTTATATACCCAGAAGCAGGAGTGCAATTTGTGATGCAAATCTCACTAGCCAACATGCATTGGCTCGTTCTGTTACCACTTGAAGGTGATTCAGAGATCCCAATTCATCAGTCACTGATGTTATGGGAAATCAAATTGCAAATAATGTTCTTTCTTTGTCCTCTCCTGGGTCAGTCTCAAAAGCCAGGATATCAAGATGTTCATGCATTATTAATGTAAATACTCAAATGTGTGAAATAGCCTTAACTGAATTACTAACAGTCTGGTTAATCATATGATGCTTGCAACTGGTTTAAGGACTAAAACATGCTCTACTCAAATGTACTTGTAATATGTCAGCCAAGTGTTTGTGTTCTTGACCTTGCATAAAGATTTTTTCAAATCATATTTTTTCTTTCTTCTTTTTTTTAGTCATCAGCAAAGAAAGACATATCATCCCCTCCTGTGAGCAGCAAAGCCGACGATCAAGAGATAAATGATTTTTAATTTAGTGAGTGTGTGTGTGTGTGTGTGAGTACTTGTCTACCTATCTAAAGGGACCATGGTGCCATTACACATTTATACCAACAAAACCAAGTTTTATGGGTTAAATCAAGCAGAAATATCTCTTTAAGGTAATGTCAAGAGAAATGGAGTGTTCTCTTCCAAACAATTTGATAAAGACTTACATGATAAGAAAAGGGATAATGTGCAAAAGTGAATATAAAAACAGGGGCCCTTAGAGCTCTTGAGTGTGTGTAGAAGATCTGTTGAATAAGCTTTAAAATATAATTGTTTATTCTGGCCCATGGAACTTCCAGCTTAGCTGCTATAGAGTGGTGTATCTAGCTTTTGCCTTTGCAAGAAATAATAAAATGAGAATGAGGACTGCCCTCAAACTCTGATAGTATTGTCTACGTCTGTTTATTGTTGTAGAGTGAGAATCTTTTTGGAGTATCAGAAGTTGACTGTCTAAAAAAGATAGATTTTGATAAAGATATCCCGACAGTCTTTATAAAGACAATGTTGCCAACTAGTCGCAACAGAGTGGGCCGTGGGAGTGCAATAGCATGCATAGCTGTCCTCTTTGATCACTTGGAATCCGCAATGGAGCTGATTTATTATATATTTTTTCCCTTACAAATTTGTTTAATACAGCATTCTATATGTATATATGTGTGTTTTAAATGTTAAAAAATAATAATTAATATATCATAGAGTTGTTTGTGGTGGGGTAAATTAAACGCGATATGCGGTGACGTCATAATCGTGTTGCATTGTGGGTTATGGAGCTGCCTGAAGTGTACATGTGAAGTAGACTCGCTCCCTCGATCAAAATCGTCTGATCAAAGTCTGTCCATGTAAACTTCCCTCGTCCACTTCACGAAGTGGAACGCACTTCAAAATGGCGGCAGGGATTCCCCGAGGGGAAGTGCTTAGGGAAGTTCGCGAGTGCGTGTCTAAAACTGGAGTGGAACGCAGCCCTGGTCAATGCTCGTGTTTACACCAGCCGCGCCGCGGTGCGTTTGAGAAGCGTCCCAGAAGCGGCTCGACGTGCCACTTGGCTAAAGATAGGCGCCTATTTTTGACGGACGCCGCGTCCAAGAGGCGCAGTTCAAATACAAAATAAAGTCAAAATAATCACCCATGAGTAAACTCCCGCTCATATTTCACATATTGACAGTTGACACCGCGTAGAGGACGGAACAAAACCTTGCCGGAGCCGTAACGAGCCGCAGACGCATGCAGTGTAAACAACGCTTGAGCAGCAGTGAAGCGCAGGTTTCGGCGCCGAGTCTAACAAGTGTTTTAACAAGAATTTGAGTATGATAGAAAAGAAAATTAAGAACCAAAAATAATTAGAAGACTTTTGGTTCTAAAAATGACAAAAGGCATTTGTTATAATACTTTGAGATTGGTGATTATAGGTTGATGGATTGTTTGGTGTAAAATGTAAAAATTGGTTGGTTTTTAAAATGAATGTATATTTGTTATCTTGCTATGAATATATAATATATATCAATATATATCAATATATATCAATATATATATATATATATATATATATATATATATTTATATATATATATATATATATATATATATATATATATATATATACAGTGTTTCCTACAGGATTTTGTGAGACTGTAGTGGGTGGACATCGGTTCCTCTAGGGGGGTCTGGGGGCATGCCGCCCCGGAGGAAAATTTTGTACATTTTAAATTTAAATGCATGAATCTAGTGCTGTTACGGGTGGCTGGTAGAGAGATGAGGCAGATACGGATTTCCACGATAATAGAGACTTTACTTCAAACAATGGCAATGAACAACAGACAGACACCTTAACAAAACAGAGAACGGACGAGGAGTGAAGGGAGTGAGTGCAATATATGGGGAGTGCTGACAATAGAGTCCAGGTGCAGGTGATGAGTGACGATGAGGAGCTGACGAGGGAAGTGAGTGCAGGTGTGGAGAACAGGAGGATTCTGGGAAATGGAGTCCAGGGAAACAAGGGATCTGTAACAGTACCTCCCCCTCCCGGTAGGCGCGTCCTCGCGCCGTAGATGTAACAACCGGGAGGGGGGCGGGCGCCCTGGAGACCTCAAACCGGAGCAGGGGAAGGAGTAAACTGGAGTGGAGGTCTCCAGGGCAGGTCCAAAAACCATGGAGGGTCAGGTGCAGCGGGCTGCCATGGAGGGTCAGGTGCAGCGGGCTGCCATGGAGGGTCAGGTGCAGCGGGCTGCCATGGAGGGTCAGGTGCAGCGGGCTGCCATGGAGGGTCAGGTGCAGCGGGCTGCCATGGAGGGTCAGGTGCAGCGGGCAGCCATGGCGGGTCAGGTGCAGCGGGCAGACATGCAGCGGGCATACATGGCGGGTCAGGTGCAGCGGGCAGCCATGGCGGGTCAGGTGCAGCGGGCAGCCATGGCGGGTCAGGAGCCGAAGCCTTCGAGGCGTTGAGCCCAGGCGTCGCTGAAGGACTGGCGGGTGATGGCGGAACCGAAGGCTCCGCCGACCGAAGCGCAGCCGGGGCTCCAGAAGGCCGCAGTGAAAGCAGAAGGACAGCCAACAAAACGAACACCGGGGGGAGTGAGGAGGCCAACTGAATCCGAGGGACGGAGTGACGGAGCGGAGACGGAGGAGTGAAGTCCAGAGGGGAGGGCAGGCTGATGAATGACCAAGGTGTGAGTGGAGGCAGGATGGAGACTGGTGAAGCTGGAGGACTGATGGGCAACGGTGGAGCAGAGGGAGGTTGGAGCCGGGGTGAAGGTAATCGCCCAGAGGTCCGAGGTGGAGATCTGGGCGAGGGGGCTTGAGGTGGAGGTGCAGTATAGACATGACTTGGAGGAGGCGGGAGAGGGAGGCAGGGAGGGAAAACAGTCTTTGGGCTGGAGAGTTCAATCACAGAGACCATACTAGGAGCGGCTGGCTCGGCGGCGGCGGCTGGAGCGGCAGGCTCGGCGGCGGCGGCTGGAGCGGCAGGCTCGGCGGCGGCGGCTGGAGCGGCTGGCTCGGCGGCGGCGGCTGGAGCGGCAGGCTCGGCGGCGGCGGCTGGAGCGGTTGGCTCGGCGGCGGCGGCTGGAGATGAGGGCTCGGCGGCGGCGGCTGGAGCTGAGGTCTAGTAGGCTGCGGAGACTGCAGTACTTGGCTCGGCGGCGGAGACTGGAGAACTTTTGCTCGGCGGCGGAGACTGGAGAACTTTGCTCGGCGGCGGAGACTGGAGAACTTGGCTCGGAGGCGGAGACTGGAGAACTTTGCTCGGCGGCGGAGACTGGAGAACTTTGCTCAGCGGCGGAGACTGGAGAACTTTGCTCGGCGGCGGAGACTGGAGAACTTGGCTCGGCGGCGGAGACTGGAGAACTTGGCTCGGAGGAGACTGGAGAACTTGGCTCGGAGGAGACTGGAGAACTTGGCTCGGAGGAGACTGGAGAACTTGGCTCGGCGGAGACTGGGGTTGAGGGCCATTTCATCCCCTCAAATACAATTAAAATCCCCACAGGCACTGGAGCTGGCTCTGTGGGGACTGGAGCTGGCTCTGGAGATACTGGAGCTGGCTCTGGAGATACTGGAGCTGGCTCTGGAGATACTGGAGCGGGCTCTGGAGATACTGGAGCGGGCTCTGGAGATCCTGGAGCGGGCTCTGGAGATACTGGAGCGGGCTCTGGAGATACTGGAGCGGGCTCTGGAGATACTGGAGCGGGCTCTGGAGATACTGGAGCGGGCTCTGGAGATACTGGAGCGGGCTCTGGAGACATTGGGGCCGCTTTCTTCCTCCTCCTCCGCTTACTGGGCCCAGTAGCGGAATATGGGTCCAGCCTGGGGCAGGCAGGGAGTTCGCTGGAGCGGTGTGCGGAGGAAGCCGGAGGTTGACTAACTGGCCCGGCCAACCGTGTTTCTGGATGGACCGGACGACAACACTGATCCTGAACCTCTTTCACTAAGAATTTGGAGCCATTCAACCACAAAATTAAATTGATAGTTTCGCTTAAGGAGAAACAAAAAACAGGTTCATCAAAACGGATAGTGTCGTCATCCAATCCATCCAAAAACAGGGAGATCAACTGAGCGTCGGGCCAGTTAGACAAGTAAGCAAGCTCAACGAACTCCTCCACATACCTCTCCAGCGAACGTCCTACCTGCAGGAGCCCGATAATGCGTTCGCCGGCTGTTAGGGTGAGAGGCGATGGAGGAGCTGGATCCAGGGAGCTGGGGAAAGTCTCCATTTTTTTTTTTCGTGGAAAATCCGAAGTTTTTGGGTCCGTTCTTCTGTTACGGGTGGCTGGTAGAGAGATGAGGCAGATACGGATTTCCACGATAATAGAGACTTTACTTCAAACAATGGCAATGAACAACAGACAGACACCTTAACAAAACAGAGAACGGACGAGGAGTGAAGGGAGTGAGTGCAATATATGGGGAGTGCTGACAATAGAGTCCAGGTGCAGGTGATGAGTGACGATGAGGAGCTGACGAGGGAAGTGAGTGCAGGTGAGGAGAACAGGAGGATTCTGGGAAATGGAGTCCAGGGAAACAAGGGATCTGTAACAAGTGCATTCTAAGAGCAAAATTACGTGACTAGATCAATGAAGAAATTTGTTCTCTTGTAAACAATTTTGTGCTCTAAAAGTAATTTATTTATTGCTGATGGTTGGGCACATTAGTCATGTACACAACATATAGTAGGCTAAATGAGAGTTCATAAGTGGTCAAACATGTAGAGTATACATTTAAACCATTAAAAATATGTAGCAAAAGAGGTTACCTTTGTTGAATTAATTTATTAGTGGGAGCCTGTATCTATACATCTGTATTTGTGGAACTGGTCACTCTTTGATTTGTTAACCAATCCAGAATGCACTAAACACACCACTTCATTATAGATAAAAATAACAAATGAATAAAAATATATAATCATAAGCTGACCAATAAATAAATAAGTAAACTAGGTGAGTATATAATTCAGCAGCAAAAAGTATTCTAGCCTAATTCTTGGAAGAAAAATAAAAAACTATGGAATGGCTTCAGATGACTTTGAATATAGTGCACGAAAACTTAATTGGTGCTAGACTACTTATTTTGCTCTATGACTCCCACTTTTGCCATAAAGAGCGCAATTTTCAGACGGTTATTTAAATATCGTGACAAACCTAATTTCCGTTTCATTTTGAGACTGTGGCGTGTTATATATATATATATATATATATAAAATATACTGTAGAGTTGTGTAAGGGGTGGGAAAAAATAACATGCTTTTGCTTCATCCCGCTCCTTTTTGGACAATTATTGATTATTACACTTAGATATTGTTTTTTCCTTCTGTATGTTGTAAGATGTAACCCACTTAGGTAACACTTTACTTGAAGGGGTGTGCATAAGACTGACATGACACCTTCATAATCTTGACATGACACGTGTCATGAATATGAAGGAGGTTTTATGCATGTTTATGACAACTGTCATTAAATGTCATTCGCTCAATTATGTCATTTTTAATGCAAAGATGACATTGTTTGAGATGTCTTTGTTACGACTACTTGACATAAACCAATACATCATAACCTGTCATAAACATGACATAGCAGATTAATTATCAAACTTAAAAAACTACTTAGCTTTATGGGTTAACATTACATTACATTATTTTGGTAACACTTCAGTATAGGGAACACATATATAAATGATTAACTATGACTTTTCCCTCAATAAACTCTTATTTTACTGCTTATTATAGTTAATTGTTAGGTTTAGGTATTGGGTGGGATTAAGAATGTAGAATAAGATCATGCAGAATAAGGCATTAATATGTGCTTTATAAGTACTAATAAATAGCCAATATTTTAGCCATATGAATGCTAATAGTAATAAGCAACTAGTTAAAAGACTCTAAAATAAAGTGTTACCATTATTTTATAACAGTGTCATCTTTTTTAAGAAATTTGAAATTGTCTATTATCTGACCTTCTGTTGGTGGAAAAAAAAACTTAAAAAAACAAAAAACAAAAAAACATGAAATGAAAAATAGTCATGACGCTGTTATAAAATTATTTGTCAGAGTATTGTCACTTAATGACATTTTAATGACAAGTTCAATTTGTACCACTGTACTTAAGCTCAAGATACATATTTATGACACTATTATAATGGCCTCATGACAGCCAATGTCAAAACCAACCACATGACAGTTTAATGTAATGTTAACCCATAAAGCTAAATAATGTCAAATTGTCATGACAAAGACACTGACAGGTTATGATGTGTTGGTTTATGTCAAGTTGTCATAACTCGGACATCTCAAACAATGTCATCTTTGCATTAAAAATGACATAACTGAGCGAATGACACTTAATGACAGTTGTCATAAACATTCATAAAACATTCATTTATTGATCATTCATAAAACCTCCTTCATATTGCTCCTTCACATATCATGATTATGAAGGTGTCATGTCAGTCTTATGCACACCCCTTCAAGTAAAGTGTTACCCACACTTATTATATTTTTATATTTTATTGTGTTTAGTTTTTTGTTCAAAATAAAATAAAGAAAGAAAGAATACATAATGTATATCCATATAACCATATGATTAGGCTACTTGTTTTTGATACTTTATTTGAACCAAATATTATTGCCTCATTTTAAAGGCTTTGGTCTTTGCTTAGGTCTATTTTTATCCATAAAAAAAAAAAAATCAGTTTACACGATTAATCATCAAATTAACTTTATCCAATTACCAAAGTAATCGTTAGTGATAGCCCTATTTTTGTTAATGAGTTCACGGAAATAAATTAAATATTTATTGTAAAGTCTCTTCTTATGCTTTGATGCTCAACTTGTTTTAGAGAAAGAAAAGTTACTGGAAATAGGCCTGTTTTTCACAAAGCATTTATTAATTCTTTGATTAGTCAGATATGTCCAAACATATGTGGAGAAATGACATGAAGAACAAATGAAAGGTGATTTTTTTTTTTTTTTATTGAATTCAAATCAAATTTTTTTTTTGGTAAGTTGCTGTGTACAGTTCATGTTAGCTCATCATAGCATGGTGATCAATTATTTTGATCTTCTCGCCGTCCTTGTGGTCATCCTCTTACACCTGAAAGAAAAAACAAACCCAGCTTAGCAGCACCTCCAACAAAGAAAGAAATAGTGTAATATGTGAAGCTGCTCTGCAGTTTGAGTGTTTTTGTTTTGTTTTGTTATGTTTTTTTGCGATCACATCACCTTATTCACAGCATTCCATTTTCACGTCATTGAGAGCGGTGTCATCTCCCCATCCCTGTGGCTCTTCTACCCGTGTCACGATACTACAGATTCCTCTTCTCTCACACATTTCACTCCAGTCACCCCAACTGCCCCAGGATGTACCGCCACCCATCAGATAAGAACCGTCACTGCATCTGAATCTGGAGAAAATTCAGATAGGACAGTATTATAATTAGGGCTGTCACTAATGATTATTTTGGTAATCGAGTAATTGGGTAATTACTTTGACAATTAATTACAATTATTTTTATAATTACAATTATTTTTGGCTGGGCAGTGTATATATGACAATTGTCTGAATTTTTCAAAAAAATTCTACAACATTGCTATAACATCTACAACACTGTTCTGTGTAAAATTTTAATAGTAGGTCAATACTCTTTGCCAGTAGGTGGCACTTGTGGAAGAGCAGAATTACAATTTATAGTTGAAGCCAAAATGAGTCCACACTTCAGTTCTGTATACCGCACCTTCTCCGGCTCTGTGTGTGTTAGTTGAGTTTACGTTCTGAGATAACACTGGGTTTTATACAGTCTGTGGTTTAAATCAAACATAAATACACGAATCTTGGATGTAAATAAATAGTGATAGTGTTTTTGAGAATCGATACAATATCGCCAAACATAATATTCAATATTTTCTTCTACCCTCTTTTGCACCTCGCTTTTATATCACTAATTATAAAGTGAAAGTAAAATGCCATGGCCACACGGACATTCATAACAGTGCAGAGCAGAGCAAGCATTTTCAGTTAATGAAGTGGAAACTGTCCATGCAAGTAGACTATGAATGCGCGTGCAGATTTGACTTTCGCTTTCAAATTAGCGCCAATTCGGGGGAGAGGAAATTGCTTGAATGCTGTGTTATTGTTCTTAAAGAAAAACACAACAACATGAAAAACAATTATCCTTTGCAGGTTCCTTATTAGCACTTTGTTTGAATTCATAATTTTGCAAAAATCGTTGCTCCTCACTCTCGTGATAAATTAAATCTGACTCCTGCTGCTGGAGTGCAACTGTTTTGCATAACGTGCCATGCTTGCTGTGTTCCCGCATTTACACACTAGTGTGCCACGCCCTTCCACTCTGCTGTTTTGCACGTGTAGAAGTAATTATTACTTGAAAGTTTCTAATTTTCACCATAAATTAAGTCATTATTATGAGAAGGTTTCTCATTGTTAGGACTTGTAGAATCATATTTTTTCCCGCTTTGATCAGACAGGTCATTGGCCTGTTTGGGTTGAAAGAAAGGGCCGATGCAAATACCTGGGTTGTTCAGGCATTGTAAAAGTTCAGTGCTCAAAATGTGCTAGCTACCTTTGTTTTTCTGGAATTGCAGTTATAAGCAGGAAAAACATCACAAGTAATGTCTTCCTCTTTGATATCATATTGCCTACTATAGAGGGTTAAACAGCAAAAAAACACTACGAATTTAGTACCACCCACTTACCTGATGTTGTTTACGGCTGTATCATCATCAACTCCTTGGGAAGGTTCTACTCTCAGCTGGAAAGCTTTTAAAAATCCAGAAGGACACCATTTGATGTCTGTCCACTGACCCCAGCTGTGGAAAAACACAGTTTTATTGATCAAATCTATTATTTTTAAGAAAATAATTTGCATAGCTTATGATCTGTGCCCATTACCTTCCTACATCTGACTGAATGGAGTAGTAGTGCTCATGTGGGTTCAATGAGCTTGATTCACTGGAGACACAGTGAAGGCGAATCCCATTGAGTGCTGTGTTATCATCCCAAATACCACTCGATAAATATTCCACCTTAAAAAATGGTAAAAAAACAAAAAACAACAAAAATCTTCTATTTGAAAGAAAGCCATAAGCAACCTTTTAGAGTTAACTCTAGGCCAACTTGTAACATTCATCTTCATGTTCTTTAGTATTAAGCTGAATCTTAAGCAGGTGTAGTTCCCTGATATTAAATGACTAATGGCAACTCCACAGTTTATTCTCTCAGTTGTTTGAACCTTCAACACTCAGTCAGCAGTTCACATGTTTAACCACTAAGAAACCCCCATATTACTGCTACTTACCTTCAGACTAAATCCTGCGGCGTACGTTCTAGATGGACACCTGTCAGTAAACCTCCAGTACCCCCAATCCATTCCATTAGACACACTCATGCAGTTTGGAAAGCATGGCAGCACGGATGATCTGGGATATCGATTGATGCTCCGCTCAAAACGTCTTCCGGGGGACTGAACACTCACATGCATCCCAATAATGGCTAGCAGTGAAAATGCAATGGAAATGAAGTGATGCATTATCACAGCACTGACCTGGTGGATTAAAAAACAAACTTACTAGTTCTGAAATTTGTTCTGATGGTTTCTACAACAAAAACCGAGCAGTGATTGAGCCATTCAAAACAAAATATTTATATGGTTTATCAATATTCCAGGCCAGCCAATCAGCAGCCAGGGATACTGAGCACACGTCAATGACCTGTGAATACGCAGAAATACAAACATCTCTATGTTTAACCATTAGATTCTTATCAAATGTTTTACGTGGAAAATGCATATTAAAGGAGATTTAGAATCTGGTGATATTTTTGATATACTGTGTCTTAATTTGGTGACCTGGATATTGATCTTTTGTTATTTCTTTTTCTTTAAACAGTATAGATGATTACTTTGTGGTAATGCACCTGTTTCACATATTCCTGTTTATGAATATGAAATCCACAAAAACTTTGCATCAGCTCATAGTCCTCATGCCACCCTATAAATAATTTTCTAGATCCGCCCTTGCATAAACACACTTTTGACAAACACTGAGCAGATTTCCAGTAAAAGCATGTGCCCTTTGCTTGATAGTTTATGTATATATATTTTTTTAATCTTTGTTTTGCAGTGTGCTCTTTGATCATAACACTTTTGACCTTATTATTTATATTCTCAGGTTAGGTAAAGTAGGTTGAGTCTGACCTAAATTATACGCATTTTAAAATGATGTTCTTACTCAAAGCCTTAAAGGATTAGTTCACTTTCAAATGAAAATTAGCCCAAGCTTTTCTCACCCTCAAGTCATTCTAGGTGTATATGACTTTCTTGTTCCTGATGAACATAATCAAAGAAATATTAATATATATCCTGACGCATCCGAGCTTTGTAATGGCAGTTATAGGGATCAATGAGTATGAACTGACGAAAAAGCTTTCATCCATCATGAATCTGAGCTCCACATGGTTCCCGGAGGGTTAATAAAGGCCTTCTGAAGCAAAGCGATGCATTTGTGGAAAAAAATATCAAGTCATGATGTCCAATATCAAGCATCCGCCAGACCGTGAAAGTGTAAATTGGCATCGCGCCAGTTACACTTTTTCTGTAAGTTTAATGGGGAAGGCACTAGTGTTGTCACGGTACCAAAATTCCAGTAGTCGGTACCGATACCATGAAAATTTTACGGTTCTCGGTACCAATTTCGGTACCACAGTCAAACTGAACTATTTTACTATTTTATATAGCCTATTTTAAAAACATTAAATATGATTTGGAGTGTGTATGTTTGTGTGTGTATATACAGGCTACCTCAATGAAATAAATTTTGAAAAAATTTGAAATAAAATAAAAAATAATTAAATGCTCAAACATCCATTGTGTACTGTTGAAAAAACCAGCATATGCTGGTAAGGTAGGTTTTGAAGCTGTATGCTGGTCAAATGCTGGTCCTAAACTGGTCCTGCTGATCCATACTAGTCCTAAGCTGGTCCTGGACCAGCATAAATCAGCTCAAACCAGCATACCAGCTTCAAAACCTACTTTACCAGCATATGCTCGTTTTTTCAACAGGAGTAACAGACGTGCGTGTTTATTTTAGCTATTCCGTCAGAGAAACAACACACTACTGTAAAACTATGAAATAAATATCGGTAAATAATTGTAACCTAAATAATAAGAAAGTTAAATATTATTTCAAAAAGCATTCGTTTTTTATTTCCACACAAAGACGCGTCATATATAGCCAAAGTCCCGTTATTACTTTGATATAGCCGCTTATTTGCGCTTTGAGAGGTAGGTGGGACACGAGCAGGAAAGAGACCATTTCTCTTTAATAATATCTTCGTTATCTCCTGATGTTACAAACAACTGACACTTGTTGTAAAAGGTCTGAAGAGCCTGTTTTATCCTCCGCAGGGGCAAGACATTCAGGCTATGTTTGATTTAGCCCTGCCAGAGAAAACGAAAGTAAAAATCACTGGTGTGTGAAACGCGCTATACAAATAAACTTGACGCGCCTTATAAAGTCTAATAGCACAAACTCTGTTAAATAGAAACTGACGTGCAAGCAAAAAGGTTTCTGTCCTACGGTGTTTTTTCTACTTTACCACAGTAAATAATGCGAATAGACAATGCGAACGAAAGAAGCGTTATAATCCCCTGCGTGAGTGAAGATTTGGGAAAATAAACAGATTCCATGTTCAGTGGAATAACTAATGGAATATAGATAAATCAGGTGACCAGATCGCGATTCGGAAAACAGAATACGAAGCTTAAATTTATGGATTCACGCACCTCTCTTATTCGGCATTAACCAAAATGTTTCCATGGCTGCGATGTCACATTTAATTGCTAACCTATTATTTCTTCTGTAAACAAAGCTTTGTGATTCACTCGTGTCATATTCAAGTAAATACTGGCACAGCCCTGTCAGTGGGTACCGAATATACCCGGATTTCACTACAGAAATGCTGGTATCGTCACATTTTCAAATTTTCAGTACCGACTTGGTACCGAAGTACCGGTACTTTTGACAACACTAGAAGGCACATGACGTAGCGTAAGCTTTGTGAAATGAAAGAGGTTTACACTTTCTGCGTACATTGAATACAGAACACGGTCTGACGGAAGCGCGATACTTGACTTCATAATTTGTTTAAATACGGATATTTTTTTACACATGAATATGTAAGGCCATAAATTCACAAATACTTTGCATGAGCACATAGTCCTCATGCCACCCTATAAATAATTTTCTAGATCCGCCCTTGCATAAACACACTTTTGACAAACACTGAGCAGATTTCCAGTAAAAGCATGTGCCCTTTGCTTGATAGTTTATGTATATATTTTTTTTAATCTTTGTTTTGCGGTGTGCTCTTTGATCATAACACTTTTGACCTCATTATTTATATTCTCAGGTTAGGTAAAGTAGGTTGAGTCTGACCTAAATTATAAGCATTTTAAAATGATGTTCTTACTCAAAGCCTTAAAGGATTAGTTCACTTTCAAATGAAAATTAGCCCAAGCTTTTCTCACCCTCAAGTCAGGTGTATATTACTTTCTTGTTCCTGATGAACATAATCAAAGAAATATTAATAAATATCCTGACGCATCAGAGCTTTATAATGGCAGAGATAGGGATCAATGAGTATGAGCTGACGAAAAAGCTTTCATCCACATCCATCCATCATAAATTTGTGCTCCATGTGGCTCCGTTGGGTTAATAAAGGCCTTCTGAAGTGAAGCGATGCGTTTGTGTAAAAAATATCCATATTTAAACAAATTATGAAGTCAAGTATCGAGCTTCCGTCAGACCGTGTTCTGTATTCAATGTACGCAGAAAGTGTAAACCTCTTTCATTTCACAAAGCTTACGCTACGTCATGCACCTTCCCCATTAAACTTACAGAAAAAGTGTAACTGACGCGATGCCAATTTACACTTTCACGGTCTGGCGGAAGCTTGATATTGGATCATGACTTGTTTTAATATGGATATTTTTTTCCACAAATGCATCGCTTTGCTTCAGAAGGCCTTTATTAACCTTCTTCGATCATGTTCATCAGGAACAAGAAAGTCATATACACCTACTATGACTTTGAGGGTGAGAAAAGCTTGGGCTAATTTTCATTTGAAAGTGAACTAATCTTTTAAAACACTAAATATCTCAAAGCCTTGGTTGGCAGTTTTTGTAATTAAATGGGCACTGGTGTCTCCAGAATGTGTCTGTGAAGTTTCAGCTCAAAATCCCCCACAGATCATTTATTATAGCTTGTCAAATTTGCCCCTATTTGGGTGTGAGCAAAAACACACAGTTTTTGTGTGTGTCCCTTTAAATGCAAATGAGCTGCAGGAAATATGTTAGTGGCATTTTTAACATTGGTTTAATATTCTCTAAATTATTAATATTACTCGATTAATCGTCAAAATAACTTTACTCGATTACCAAAATAATCGTTAGGGACAGCTCTATGGCAGCTCTATTTTTTATGTTTAATGAGTTCACAGAAATAAATTAAATATTTATTGTAAAGTGTCGTCTTATGGTTTGATGCTCTACTTGTTTTAGACAAATGAAAGTTGCTATAATTGGCCTATTTTTCACAAAGCATTTATTCATTCTTTGATTAGTCAGTTATGTCCAAACATATGTGGAGAAGTGACATGACGAACAAATGAATGAGAAGCAAATGTGCATTTAAATGTTTATGATTTCAATCAGGTTAGTGAGGAAAGGAAAAATCTAATATAAGAACATATTTCTGTCCTTCAAAGATGCTGCTGTAAGGCCCACCCAAATGGCCCATGGTTTCCAAAAGGGCGGATGAAGGTCTCCTGCACATTCTGTCTTTTCAGCGTGGCAAAGTAGTTTAATTCCAATTAGAACCTGACCGATATTAGGAAGTAAAAAAAGTCTGATATTGATATATCGGTCGATATTTTTTTATGTATATTATAGTTTAGTACCAGTCAAAAGTCAAAGACACACTTCCCATTTGTACTGTATATTGAATACCATACATAAACAGAATATGTATACATAAACATTTTTTGTAATAATCACTCAAATGTGGTGATCAAACACTTATACTGACTTGATAAAGATATGTAATGAAGGCAGGGTATTTAACAATTTAACAATAAACTTAATTATCCATAATAATAAGCCTGGCATCAGTGCACTGAACAGTAAACTTCACTTATTATAAATAACTTTACAACACAAAGGGCTGGGCGATTTTCTCAGAATGAATGACCAATTTCGATTTTAAAAAAATAACTACAATATTATTTAAGTAACATTCTCTTTATTAATAATCTGGTTTAAAAAAGTTCCATTCCAAGTCCACCACACATGAAGTGATCGACATGGTTGCAGAAATATGCCTGAAATATGAAGGCAAATGTAACATGTTTATTTACTTTATAGCAGCGCGTTTCAACAGACTCAAGCCACCACCGCACCGCGGTCTATTGGACTGCAGAAAGATACTAACCTTTCAATCTGCTACGTTAACTAATTGTACTGACAAACTATGCTAATTTAGGATATGTGATGTGAACGATGTGATATGCACGAGTGGCATGGCTGTTTTAAGGGACGGGGCTAATGTTATATTGGATATTGAAAAAGGAAACTTGTAGGGAGGTCATTGTTTATTAACTTTACAGTAAGTTACAGTACCGTTAAGACAACGCTTTGACTCCCGTGAAAACACCGATTGACTGCTTGCCGCTGCCCGAACAAGAGACCTCTTTACTGAAATGAAAGTGTTGGCTGGTGCCAGTAGCGAACAATGGAGTGTGCTCTGCTGGACAAACTATGTAATCACACCATTTACAACCATTTTATTTGCCTTATATGTTCTGTAAAAATAAATGTTCATGTTGGTGCATATCGGCGCCATATACACTGATGCAGATGTATCGCAACAGGCTCATATCGGCTGATAAAATCAGCAAAACGATATATCGGTCGGGCTCTAGCCTACTTCCAATTAAACTGTTATCTGACTCCATTTTGTTATGACTTTGAATTTAGGTTAAAATGCCAATTCATTATTGATCATTTATATGATCATGATGATTATATTTTACTCTTATTGTTCTCATTCATTTGGTTCTCAGAGTCGCACAGTGTCCTCGTAATGGCCGTTCATTTATTATGCGGGCCCATAATCACAAACTCGCCAGTTTTGGTCATAGACTAAAATCTCAGTTGGCATGCCCCAATACTGGACTTTAGTCCGTTACTAACCTGACGCAGATATGTGGTAACAATGGATGCAACGAAATCTACTAGAGTCAATTTCAGAGTAAGTCAGAATAAAATCAAATATAAGAGTTTATTATTGTCAGGTAAATGTATCATGCCAATTACATAATCAATTTGAAGATAATAGATACAAAACATCAAATAAAAGATGCATACCTGAAATTAGAAAGATACATAATAATGTTGTGTGTCTGAAGGACAGGATGGAAAGAAGCTTTCCCACAACTACACTCTGTGGGGTGTGAAGACAAATGGCTGTATGTGTTTGTACTGTCCATATCTCAGGAGATCAAAGTATCTGAGGTTCTGTTTACCTTACAATGCTCATTTCTAGACACCGGTGTTCTGCTCAACTGTATATTTAATTTTTACATCCACATTCTGTCATTATGAACATTTTTGTAAGATTATAAGGTAAGGTAACAGGGTTGACAGTTGTACAGTTTAATGTAGTATTCCTGTTTACCTGTAGCTCAAACAGTAGAGTATGCATTTCATGGATTTGACCCCCAGGAAGCGCATAAACTAAGATGATTACTTTGAATGCAATGTAAGTCACTTGTATAAAAGCATCTACCAAATGCACCAATGTAATGAAACATTTAATGTAAAGTGTTGTGCTAAAGAACATGAAATGACAAGGTGCTTCTTTAATGCTGGGAACAGGCGCCAGATCAGGAGTCTCCATCTAAAGCAGGAAAATGAAAACATCACTAATCTACAAGACAAGTAGCTTTGTAATAAGTGGAATGATGTGCACATTATCCCAATTACAAAACTGTTGTACGACATTTAGCTCATGTTAGCTCATCATAGTATGATAATCAATTATTTTGATCCATTTGATCTTCTTGCTGTTCTTGTGGTCATGCTCTTACACCTAAAAGAAAAACAAACTCAGCTATAAAGCACCTCCAACAAACAATCAAACAGTGTTTTATGTGAAGCTGTGATCACATCACCTTAATCACAGCAGTACATTTGCACGTCATTGAGAGCAGTGTCATCTCCTATTCCCTGTGGCTCTTCTACCCGTGACTTGATACCGCAGATTCCTCTTCCCTCACACATTCGACTCCAGTCACCCAACGTGCCCCAGAATGTACCGCCAACCTCCAGAAGAGAACCTTCACTGCATTTGAATCTGGAGAAAATTCAGATAGGACAATATTATAATTAGGGCTGTCACTAATGATTATTTTGGTAATAGAGTAATCAGACGATTATTTTGATGATTAATCAGGAAATCAGATTTTTTTTTTTTTTTTTTTTTTTTGAGGTATTAAAAAAGCCCTAAGCAAACAATACCCTTTAATATGATGTATAATAACACTGAGGCAATAATATTTGGTTCAAATAAAGTTCCAAAAGCAAGTAATCATATGGTTTTATAGAACAACACTGTTAAAATACATAATATAATATAAACAATCCACTTATGTACATTATGTATTATAGCTAATGCTTGCAGTGAGCGCCAGCGGCCTGGTGATTGTTACACTTTACAGCAGATCAAATCCTTGTTTAATATTGACCGAATGATATTTAATTTACATGTGCACTTAATCTTTAACATTTGGCCACTTCTTTATGATAGACATGTTACATCCAGTGTAATTTCGTGAACAAGAACACGTGGACATCAAAACATGCAAACTCAGAGCCCGGGTTTAAAACTTTTATTTTGAAATAGCGATGAACAACAATTTGCATATTTAGAAATATATTGATGTATTCTCCTGTGTTGGTGTAGGTTTATAAATAATATATCTTACAAATGTAATGAATGGTGCACATTAGGATCCAAGATGAATGCAACACAAACTTAGCTACAGCCTAGAGATCTCCAAAATGGGATGGGAGCTCAAAAAAAGGAGCGTGGCTTCCTCCCATTGACAGACAGGCACATAACACACATGCGTGATTTCCCCCCTAATTCAGTTCAGCGCAAACTCCACCTCACAGCCATTTCTTAAGATTTCATTGGTCATGTCAATCACAGTGCTAATTGACTACAATGCTATGCTGCAACAACTTTTAACCACTAACCTACACCCTAACCTTAACCAGTGAAATTTGCACTGAATAGCATGTTAAAGACTAGAAACAATGTTAAATGTATGAACATTTATTTTGAAATGTAAGACAATTACAAATGGATGAAGCCAGAGCCAATAGCGAAAGTCTTTGCACATGGAGACCCCACCCACTTTTAAAGGTTCTGCCCACTTTTGGAGTTCACGCCCTATTTTGGAGATCTCCGGTCTGTAGTTCCCTTTCAGCCAGCCACATTCGACATTACTGTTCTGACCATTTAAGTAGTCATTTAATTTTGGATTTATTTCATTGGCTAAGATATATCATGTGACTTAGGTTAGAGGTCACGGCAGCCATCTTAGATTTCACTTCACTTTAGAGGGTATGCAAGTGACGTCACAGTCGACCGTTACGGCTGCGGTCACGTCCACTGAGTGGCAAAAGACTGAGCGGCAGCATTGGTTTTCAGCGTGAATGTCACGAAAAACACACAAAACACATCCAAAACGGGAAAGAGCTTTGTGATTGACTGTACAAATTTTGTATTTTTAGGTAAAATCATACCGTATTGTCATGATCACCGTCTGCTCCTGTCAGTTCCCGGACTACACTTCCCACAATCCTCTCTACCTATCACATGCACTCATCACACCAATCACCTGTTGCCACATCCATACTGATCACCTCACCCAGCTGCTGCTCATTATCAGGACTATAAAGGACTTCCACTCACACCACCTCACCGCAAAGTATTGTTAACTGTTGTTGCAATTTCAGAGCGTTTATTCCCTGTTTGCCTGTCTGTTCTCGACCTTGTCTGTTCCTGTTTTTGATCCGTTGCTGCCTGTCCTGATCCTTGCCTTGTATACTGTTCTGTGAGTGATATCTGCCTGCCTTTTGACCTACCGCCTGTACCCTGACTACGACCCTGCCTGTCCTTTGCTGCTCCTGTTTGTTCCTGATTGACCCTGCCTGTACGACCATTCTCATTCTTAATAAAACGCTGCACTTGGATCTCCTGCCTGAGCCTCCCATTCACAACAGAATACTTCGCCATCTACGATCCAGCAGCTTCCACAAGTGTTTCCAGCCTCAACATGGACCCAGCTATACGTCTCATCCGCCTTCGTCAAGGTAATAGTACCCTGGAGGACCACATTCAGAAGTTTCTGGATATTGCCTATTATGCAGACTGGCCTGACTGTGCACTTATAGACTTTTTCTGCGATGGCATTAATCAACCCCTCCAGGATAAACTTAGACAAGAGGGACCGCGTTCATCACTTACTTGCTTTCTGGATTATGCATTATTGACTGTTGGTTCTCTGTTTACTGTGGGGGTCGCGGAGGAATGCGACACCATGGTAGATCACGTAATGGCCGCCTCGCCAGATGACACTCACAAAATGGCGGTCACCACAATAACAACACCAAGTCAAGTCAGCACTGATCGCCCAGAGCAACGTCACGTCTCCGCTGATCGCCCAAAGCAACGTCACGTCTCCGCTGATCGCCCAGAGCAATGTCACGTCTCCGCTGATCACCCAGAGTCACGTCACACCTTCGCTGATCGCCCAGAGCAACGTCACGCCTTCGCTGATCGCCCAAAGCAAAGTCACGTCGCCGCTGATCGCCCAGAGTCACGTCACGTCTCTAGATCAGTCCGGGAGCGGAGAGGGTTGCATTCCAGTGTGACTGATCCACCGCTGATTTCAGCACGAGCGGCTGGCATTCCTAAGCCTCCGCCGGCCGCTACGCTCTCAAGCCAACCGGCCGCTTCGCTCTCAAGCCAGCCGGTCGCTTCGCACTCAAGCCAGCCGGTCGCTTCTCACTCAAGCCAGCCGGACGCTTCGCACGCAAGTTCGCCGGCGGCAACGCACGCAAGTTCGCCGGCGGCAGCGCTCTCAAGTTCGCCGGCGGCAGCGCTCTCAAGTTCGCCGGCGGCAGCGCTCTCAAGCTCGCCGGCGGCAGCGCTCTCAAGCTCGCCGGCGGCAGCGCTCTCAAGCTCGCCGGCTGCAGCGCTCTCAAGCTCGCCGGCTGCAGCGCTCTCAAGCTCGCCGGCTGCAACGCTCTCAAGCTCGCCGGCTGCAACGCTCTCAAGCTCGCCGGCTGCAACGCTCTCAAGCTCGCCGGCTGCAACGCTCTCAAGCTCGCCGGTTGCCATGGACTCAAGCGCCCTGGATGCGATGGACAATATGGCTGCTTTGCCAGTGCCCACGGGCAAGATGGCCGCCCCCTCGGTGCGTAAGGATGCAGGAGGCGTTCCAGCCACTGAGTCCGCTCCAGAATCCGCTCCAACCAGTGAACCATTGCCTCATCCTCAGAAGAGGAGGAGGAGGAGGAGGAGGAAGGCGGCGTCCTCCTCTCCTCTAGACACAGACGCTCTTCAAGAGGCCGCTGTGGGTCTGGAGACCATTCCAGTGGCCTCTCCTGCTCCGCACAAGCGCCTTGCCCTGCCGGCGCCACCTGTGCTCCTTGCCCTGCCGGCGCCACCTGTGCTCCTTGCCCTGCCGGCGCCACCTGTGCTCCTTGCCCTGCCGGCGCCACCTGTGCTCCTTGCCCTGCCCGCGCCATCCAAGCTTCCAGCCCTGCCGGCGCTGTTCAAACGGCTTGCGCTGCCAGCGCCACTCAGGTGTCTTGCCCTGCCGGCGCCACCTGTGCGCCTTGCCCTGCCCGCGCCATCCAAGCTTCCAGCCCTGCCGGTGCTGTTCAAACGGCTTGCGCTGCCAGCGCCACTCAGGTGTCTTGCCCTGCCAGCTTCACCCACACGCCTGGCCCTGCCGGCTCCACTCGAACTCCTTGCCCAGGAACCTGCGACGGACCCCGCGGAAATCCCCAAGAACTTTTTTGGGGGGGGGGGCAGTAAACCTGAGGGTGGGAAACTTGTGGGTGGGGACCTTGCCCGACCACTGCTGGCATGGGCCTTTGAACGGTTATGGCCACCTTTGGACTGCAATTTATTATGGCCACTAATGGACTCTGACCCGCTGGGGTCATCTATGGACTCTGTTCTGCAGTGGCCGTCCAAGCCACCTGACCTGCCGTGGTTGCCTGAACCACCTGACCTGCAGTGGCTGCCCAAGCCACCTGACCTGCCGTGGCTGCCCAAGCCACCTGACCTGCCGTGGCTGCCCAAGCCACCTGACTTGCCGTGGCTCTCCGTGGCACCTGACCCGCCATGGTGGCCGAGTTCCTGGAACCTGCATTGGGGACCCGGTTCATGTCTGCATACCAGTCCCCAATGCACCCACCCCCCCTCCCTAGCTGTTCCGTTTACGTCGCGAGGATGCGCCTTCCGGGAGGGGGGCATTATGTCATGATCACCGTCTGCTCCTGTCAGTTCCCGGACTACACTTCCCACAATCCTCTCTACCTATCACATGCACTCATCACACCAATCACCTGTTGCCACATCCACACTGATCACCTCACCCAGCTGCTGCTCATTATCAGGACTATAAAGGACTTCCACTCACACCACCTCACCGCAAAGTATTGTTAACTGTTGTTGCAATTTCCGAGCGTTTATTCCCTGTTTGCCTGTTTGTTCTCGACCTTGTCTGTTCCTGTTTTTGATCCGTTGCTGCCTGTCCTGATCCTTGCCTTGTATACTGTTCTGTGAGTGATATCTGCCTGCCTTTTGACCTACCGCCTGTACCCTGACTACGACCCTGCCTGTCCTTTGCTGCTCCTGTTTGTTCCTGATTGACCCTGCCTGTACGACCATTCTCATTCTTAATAAATGCTGCACTTGGATCTCCTGCCTGAGCCTCCCATTCACAACACGTATATTGTATTGTTATATATTATGTTGACAACTCATCAATTAAATATTTTCGATCTTATATTCTGCATAATTGTGTGTTTTTAAATAAACACTGTTTATAAATACATACTAATATACTAATACTATACTATAAAACTATATATGTTTTAGGGCTGGACAATATGACGATATAACATTGATATAAGTGATTACGCGGATTTAAACCTATATTGTAGTTATATAAAATATTCACATGCAGATTTGCTTTATGTACTTCCCCACCGTCGAAATCAGGCACATATAAATGTCAGGAAACACCACTCCAAGCTGCATGTCGATATCCATGGATTAGTTTTATTTGGCAAGTTGTAAGGAACACATTCAATTCCAACCTTTAGTGTAATTCGTTAGTTTTACTCGCGTTTTCGCAGTTTCATCTAATAAATCCAGTCACGCAGCAGGTTCTTTTGCCACTCAGTCCAGCTGAGGGAGCGCGTTTTCGGCAGTGATGCAGCAGCAGATGTCTCTCTGATAAATGCAATATTCTTGTCATTTAATGCCAAAGAGGCCATCGTCTGTACGTTTAATTGTTCATTGATTTTTATTTATGTTAAAAAAGAAGTATGTCATGGCATTTAAAATAATTTGTTGAACATTCATCAAAGAAGATTGCTAATATCTCACTTTCATATATTAGCGCTAAATTCTGTATCTCTCTTAAAAGTTAGATTTATTCTTACTTGATACTTAATATATGCTTTATGTTTGTATTTTAGTTTCACAAAATACGATGTTGGCAACTGAAGATTTCAAGTAAAACAATGAAAGAGAACTCTTTTGGTTTCGAATTTTTCTTCATCCCTCATCCTGTTTAACTGTCGAGGTGCCACCTACTTGCAGCAGGGACAGAATAGTTACATCCATGTTACATTTGCGTACATTCATGTCTCAATTATCCCTCGATTATCTCTGAGCTTTGCGTTCGAGGGCCGGGCATATCAGTACAAAGTCTTCCCCTGTCTCTGTTGCCACGCGTTTTCACAAAGTTCGTGACAATCACACTGACCTGTCACCAAACCTTCAGCCCGTGGTTGGCAGACAGAAACAAGGAATTTGAGACATGGCAGCTGTTACGTTCCACGTGTCGTGTGCACTTTTGCGCTCTTCTTTTTTTTTTTTTTTTTTTTGTTCTTTTCTCTCTGTCTGCAGGTTGGTGTTTATTGTCTACTTCGACTGCCAATCATTGCTGATGTCATGATGTCCGGCCCATTCGTTGATGCGCCAGCTGTATTTAATGGCTTGATGTGACAGTGTTTGGCGTGCGCCAGATTGGCGTACCTCGTGCTCCAACGCGTCCAGTTATTTCGGGCTATGGCCATTTGTTTCTTTAGTTAACTCATTTGGTGCCCATTTTTCTTTGTTACGTGTGTTTTGATCTAATTATAGATTTGTTTAATAACGTTCGTGTTGGAGTATTTGTTACTGTGTGTCGGGTTCGCGTTCGCGTTCACGTGTCTTACCAAATATGACATGAGCTCTCGGCTTTGGTTTGGATTAGGTTAATTTATACTATGTTAGCCTAGGTTTGTGAGTGTCGCACCACCCATGTATTTTTGTTTGTAGATTATGATAGTTTAGCTTGGGCGTCGTATACGCTGAAGATTTCGGTTTTGTTTTCACATTTTTCTTTTGTTAGTTTAGAGGTTATCTGTAAGGATTGATTTATTTTGTTTATTTCTTTTATTTGGGCGACACTCCTGTTTCTTCTATGTATGATTATATTTTCTTCATTTAACCTTTTTCTAAATTATTTGTAAAAACATAACGTCAAAGTAAAATAATTTAAAACTGATCTGTTTGCTTCATCTTTGGTCTGCACACCTTGAAACAGTTGTCTCACTTAAATGTTATGAGAACATCCCAATTTTATCATCAAACACGTAACACCGCGATAAACACCAGGAACAAAGAGAATGCTCAGATATGAAAGATACAATGCCAAAAGGCACACAAATAGAGGTAATGACATGTTTAAACCATAAACTGCTGTATCCAGTTAACTAATAATAAGCAGAGAGTTCTGGGAAATGGAGTCTGGGAATAACGTCAATGGTGACAGTAAGGGACGAGGCTGACATCTGGTGGTACATAATGTCATTAGCAGCTGACAGGTGTACCATAGAGGGTTAAACAGCAAAAAAAGAAAAAAAAAAAAAAAAAAGTACAACTTATAGTAGCACATTCTCACCTGATGTTGTTTGCAGCCGTATCATCTTCAATTCCTTGGGAAGATTCGACTCTCAGCTGGAAAGTTGTCAAGAATCCAGCAGGACACCACTTGATATCTGTCCACTCACCCCAGCTGTGGAAAAACACAGTTTTATTGATCAAATCTATTATTTTTAGGAAAATCATTTGTCTGGCTTATGGAGAAGCTGCTCCTAACCCTTAAAGGATTAGTTCACTTCAGAATTAAAATGTCCTGATAATTTACTCACTGCCATGTCATTCAAGATGTTTATGCCTTTTCTTTTTCTTTTTTTTATTTTTCTTTTTACTTAACTTTGTAGACACTTGCTTCTGGCTACATCACACATGATCTTTCCAACATGATTACGGAATGCGTGGCACATCGCAGAGCAGTGCAAGATGAGCATTTGTGGTTAAAAAGTATATAATTTTTTATATTTTTTAGAAAATGTCCGATGGTTTCTCTAGATAAGACCCTTATTCCTCGTCTGGGATCATGTAGAGCTCTTTGAAGCTGCACTGAAACTGACATTTGGACCTTCAACCCGTTGAACCCCAGTGAAGTCCACTATATGGAGAAAAATCCTGGAATGTTTTCCTCAAAATTACTTAATTTCTTTTCGATTTAATAAAGAAAGACATGAACATCTTGGATGACATGGGGGTGAGTAAATTATCAGGAAATTTTAGTTCTGAAGTGAACTAATCCTTTAATGTGAGAATTCCAAATAATTAGTTTTACTACCCATTACCTTCCTACAGATGACTGAACAGTGGTGTAGCTGCGAGGCGGGCGCAATGAGCTTGTTATATGGACACAGTGAAGACGTATCCCATTGAGCGCTGTGTTATCATCCCAAATACCATACAAATATGGTTCCACCTTAAATTACAAAAAGCAAAATGACAATCTTCTATTTGAAAGAAAGCCTCAAGCAACCTCTTAAAGTTAACTCATAGTTATATTCATCTTCATGTTCTTTAGTATTAAGCAGGTGCAGTTCCCTGATATTAAATGACTAATGGCAACTCCACTGTTTATTCACCAATTCACATGTTTAACTACCAACATATTACTGCAACTTACCTTCAGACTAAACCCTGCAGCATACATTCCAGATGAACACATTTCTTTAATCCCCCACGACCCCCACTCCATTCCATTCGGCACAGTCAGCAATGAATTGTAATTTCGTTTGATGCTCCTCTCATTACGTCTTTCTGTGGACTGAACGCTCACATGCAGCCCAAAAATGGCTAGCAGTGAAAACGCAATTGAAAAGAAGTGATGCATTTCTACAGCACTGGCTTGATGGATAAAAAAAATACTGATTAAATTAATTCTGTTTGTACAAAAACTGACCCCAGGTTTCTGAGCTGTCTGAGATGTTATTGACCCAATCAAAACATTTGCATGGTTTATCAACATTCCAGGCCAGCCAATCTGCAGCCAGGAGCACTAAGTCCACGTCAATGACCTTTAAATGAACACGCAGAAATAAAAATATCTGTATGTTTAACCATTAGTGTCATTGGAAAGTGTTTTACATATTAAAATTCTTATAAAATGCTTGATTTGGTCATTTTAAAGAGAACCCTGGTGTTAAGACTTGTATTGCTTAATATAACTTAAATGATGTCTCTTACTGAAAAAACACAGGGCTTAAATACACAGTGAACAGAAGAACTAATGAGACTACTTAATAAGACACAACTGAACTGGTCAAATGAGTAACCTAAGAAACAAACAAGTGGTGGGAAACATGTGACAAAGGAAAATGCAAACAGAAAGTACAAACACGTGACATTATGCAGTAAAAAAACAACAAAAAAACATGAAAGCTTTATTGTGGACAAAGGGCGATGCCATTTTGTTTAGGTGCGCAGTTATATTAAGCCATACAAGTCAACACCAGGGGAGTGAACATCATTCACTCACCCTCATGTCGTTCCAAAGCCGGTCAATATTCCATTCCAATATAGTTTCTCCAATATAATATCAGATTTTCACACAACTTGACTTCTGAAGTCATAGGATAATTTGCATGAAGAAATAAGTAGAGATTAGTAGAATAAGTAGAACATTCTCAGGTAGCAAAAGCATCATTGTTTGTCCAGAAATGTTCTATAGTCAGAAGATGATTTCATTTTGACGTTATTATAGCTTGAAGATTTACTGATATCTTATTTCAAATTCATAACTGTATCTTTCACAATAGTGAAGCAACAGCTGAGAATCTGCAACACAACACTTTTTTTCTTACAAGCATGGTCACCTAATGATGAACAGATATCAATACATCAACTCTATGAAACACAACAATGGTGACACTCAACAAATAATGAACTCTTGAAACATTACAAAATAAACCAACAACACAAACTGCTAAAAGTGAACCAAAAATAAGTTCAGCAACACAGATAAAACCAACAAACAGCAAAAAAAAAAAAAAATTCACATATTCATACACATGAATGTGTATGTCAGGCCATAAATCCACAAAAACTTGGCATTAGCGCTTGCATAAACACACTTCTGACAAACACAGAGAAAATATCTAGTAAAAGCATGTGCCCTTTGAAACAGCTTTGCTTGATTGTTTATTTAATTTTTTTTATCTATGTTTTGCAGTGAGTACTTTGATCCTAACACCTTTAACCTTATTATTTTTTATTCTCAGGTTAGGTAAAGTAAGTCGAGTCTGACCTAAATTATAAGAATTTTAAAATACTTATAATTTGGTCAGAAGACTTCTCTGTAGTTCATGTTCAAAGCCTTAAAACACTAAATATCAAAGCCTCAGTAGGCGGTTTTTGTAATCAATTAATTTCCTTTCCTTGGTTACTTTTCTTTTTATAATAAACAAAAATGTAAAGGCAAATAAAACTTTATTAAAGTATAAAATACAATAATCCCACTTTGAATTAGTACTGGGCTTCTAGGCGTTGGGGGTTTAATGATCAGTATCCAAACAGGAAATCAACTCTTCTGGCTTTTATACTCCAGCTGTTTGCTGCCAAAGTTATATTCTAATCTACTATGAGGATTGTCGATTATGCTGGTCATTCCCAGGGAATGCATGAACGGATAAGAATGCATTATAAGTCGCTTTAGATAGAACAATCTAATAAATGATCTGATGTAAATTGTTGTGCAAAAGAATATGAAACTACAAGGTTCTGTTCAGAAAGTCTTTAATGCTGATATATTTGGCACCCGTTTTGACTGACAGCAGAAGTTCAGGAGTCTTTCAAAGAATATAAGAAACTTACTAGAAGGAATAAAATAATATCAACTCCAATAATAGGGTGGGATGATGTCCAGTCAGCATCAGATTCTTTTAGGCTTTGTTTTGTGATAATGACCGACTGACTGTGAATTATTCCTTACAAAACTGTTGTATGACATGGTTCATGTTAGCTTATCATAGTATGATGATCAATTATTACAATCCATTTGGTCTTCTTGCTGTTCTTGTTGTCATCCTCCTACACCTGAAAGAACAAACAGATTTAGTTGATCTGCAGTATGTGTCAGTCTGAGGTTTAGATTGAGATCACATCACCTTAATCACAGCAGTACATGCGCACGTCATTGAGAGCGGTGTCATCTCTTAAGTATCCCTGTGGCTCTTCTACCCGCGTCCTGATACCACACATCCCTCTTCCCTGACACAATGGGCTCCAGTCGCCCCACTCGCCGCGGTCTGTGCCGTCACCCTGAAGCAAAGAACCTCGACTGCAGTTGAATCTGAAATAAATGTGAAAGTATTATGTTCAAGTGCATATGCTTTTTTGAATTTTACCTTGCATTAAATGTGGGATGGGAAAACTGGGCCCTTCACAAGCTCCCGTTCAAGATGCTTACACAGAAATGCATTATCACATGTGTTCGCTCCCAAAATTGGTTAACCTGAAGGACGCGTACTTCCACGTCACTTCCAGACCATTTTTTAGGTTTGCATTCGAGGGTCAGGTGACAGGGACAGGACCATGTACTGGTCGCGGAAGCTGCCCTTGCCCCGTTAAGGGAAACTGGCATTTGCATTCTCAAATATCTTGATGATTGGCTCATTCTAGCTCACTCTCGAGATTTGTTGTGCAAACCCAAGGACCTGGTGCTCAGGCCTGCCTTGTGCCTCATATTCAGTGATATTGCTTAATTGAGCTGCTTGATCAGGGACCTTAAACTAAGACCTTAATGGCAAATTCTAACCAGAATGTTCTGCCAAATACTAACCTGATGTTGTTTGCTGCAGTATTATCTTTAAATTCATGGGAAGATTCGACTCTCAGCTGGAAAGCTGTCAAGAATCCAGAAGGACACCATTTGACTTCTGTCCACTCACCCCAGCTGGAGAAAAACACAATTTATGGCTTTTTTGAAGGTTTATTGAAGACAGTGAAGAATTTAGTGATTAAATCAGGAACTGTTTTCAAGAAAATCCTCAGTTCATTTCACTAGCCTATGAAGAAACTACTCTTTAATGTAAGAATTCTTAATAAACCCAGAGTAAACCTGCTGTAACTAGTTTTACTTCATTACATAGAGTCTGAGTCCATTACCTTCCTACGTCAGACTGAACGAAGGTGTCATCATTTGAGTCTAACAAGTCTTTGGTCTGAATGACACAGTAAAGACGAATCCCATTGAGTGCTGTGTTGTCCGAAAAACGACGTTCTTCCACCTAAAAACAAAACAAAAAAACAGCAACAACATTAAGACAATCCTCTATTTGATAACGTTCGTGGCAGGTAGAGATTAACTAGGTTAACTAACATGAATAACAGCTAAACCGCTTCGTTCTTACTGCACTGCAAAAAAATAATTAAAATTTAAAATATAAAATCAAGATATATTTACTGGAGAAGCAAAATTAATTTTGTCAAAATGTGTCAAAATTGAGTGCTTAAAACAAGATAAAATATGCCAACTTGTTAAAAACTATTTAATAAAACACAATAATAAAATAACAATAAAAATAGTTTTAGGAATGTTTAACAGGAAAACAATATAAAAGTACTAACTATTTAAATTTACATAAGATTTACTATTTAAAAACAACTGCAGTGAACCTAATGTCGTTTATAGTCGTTTACATAAAACTTCTGTCATGTGAAGAAAAAAATGACAGGACTTGATTTTACACTTCGGGAATTGATCATGAAAAATTCTGTTTTCCCTCTGAATTAAGTTTATATTTTCTAACACCATTGGCAGCTACTTTTTCTTGTTTGAAACTCAAACTCATAATGTGATAAGTCAAGATACATTTACTGGAGAAGCAAAATGACTTAAGAATGTTTAGATATTTGTACTGAAAACAACAAAAATACAAAGTTAGAAAATCAAACCCTCTTCCAGGAGTCAATTTACCTTCAAACTAAACCCTGCGGCGTACGTTCCACTTGGACAAAATTCCCTTTGACCCCACGACCCCCCCTCCAGTCCATTTGTCACAGTCAGCAATGATACAAAAGATCTTTCTATGCTCCGCTCGGAACGTCTTCCTGTGGACTGAACGCTCACATGCAGCCCAATAAAGGCCAACAGTGTAAAAGCGAAGGAAATGAAGTGATGCATTGCTACAGCAGTGACCTGGTGGATACAAATAATGATTAAATGAATTCTGTTTGGTTTCTAAACCAAAAACTGACCCCAGGTTTCTAAGCCATCTGTGATTGGTCAGTGGAACCCTCTGCTTCTTTATTGAGCCAACCAGAACAATACATTTATATGATTTCATCAATAACTTCAGCCAATCAGCAGCCAGGAACACTGAGCACACATCAATTCCTGTAAATGAACACACAAAAATTCAAACATCTGTTTGTTTAAACAGTAGTGTCCTTGGAATGTGTTTAACTCAGTAAAATGTCAATGAAATGCTGAGCTGATTTTGTAATTTTAAAAAGTTTAGAAATAGTAAGCAAATAGTAAGACCGACCTTAAAAACATTCTGTCATCATTTACTCACTCACACTCATGTTGTTCAAAACCTGTATTGCTTTCTTTATTTCAAGAAGAATTTAAGTGTCATAAAAGTATTTTCACACAGCTTGACTTCTGAAGTCTTATGATAATTTGCATGAAGAAATTAAACGGATCATACTCCTTTAGCAAAAGAATCAGCGTTTATCCACGTAATCGAGCAAGACAATAATGCAAAACTAGATGATTGTGCAAGTCACGTAAACACACTTTAGACAAACACTGAGATCGGTCGAATTGCCAGTAAAATCATGTGCAATACAAGTCTCTTTAGATCTGCCACATGCACTAATGTAATAAATGATGTGATGTGCAGTGTTTTGCAAAAGAATATGAAACTACAAGGTTCTGTTTAGAAAGTCTTTAATGCTGATATATTTGACATCCGTTTTGACTGACAGCAGAAGTTCAGGAGTCTGTAGAAGAATCACTAATATACTAGAATAAAATAATATGAACTCCAATAATAGGGTGGGATGATGTCCAGTCAGCCCCAGATTCTTTTAGACTTTGTTACAAAACTGTTTTATGACATGGTTCATGTTAGATTATCATAGTATGATGATTAATTGTCTTCTTGCTGTTCTTGTTGTCATCCTCCTACACCTGAAAGAACAAACATATTGAGTTGATCTGCAGTATGTGTCAGTCTGAGGTTTAGATTGCGTTCACTTCACCTTAGTCACAGCAGTACATGCGCGCGTCATTGAGAGCGGTGTCATCTCCACTTCCCTGTGGATTTTCTACCCGTGTCTTGATGCCGCAGATTCCTTTTCCAACACACGCTGAGCTCCAGTCGCCCCAATCACCCCAGCCTGTGCCGTCACCCGTCAGCACAACACCATCACTGCAGCTGAACCTGGAGAACATTCAGATGTGACAATATTATGATAAAATATGTAATTGTGCTGCTGGATTGAATGTCAGTCACATGCTGCATAACCTTATTTTGCTGAGTTCAATATGTTCCTGGGTTTGTTGATCCTGGAACAACATTCAAATCAACCAATCAGATTTGAAGGACAAGTTTACAGATTATGTCAAGTTTAGGCTTAAAATCATGAATTGATGCTTCTACATCTGTGTTATTCATCTATCATTTCCCTCTGATTTTTGGGATAACTTATGGGTAGGGTTAGGTTTAGGGGTAGGAATAGGAATAGGGTTAAGACTAAATTTTCAGATTAGAATGTTGTTCCGGGATCAACAAAATATGTTGACCCAGGAATGCGTCTAACTCTGCAATATCAGGATGTGCGTCACATGATCACCTGCAGCCTATGGCCTAATCACAACCACAATCAGCAGCAGGACTGAGTGTGATATTAACTAAACTGCTTGATAAGGGAATACAGTCTTTAAACAGCTAAATAAATCCAGCATGACTTACAACAGCACATTCTCACCTGATGTTGTTTGCGGCCGTATCATCACCAATTCCTTGGGAAGGTTCGACTCTCAGCTGGAAAGCTTTTAAGAATCCAGAAGGACACCACTTGATATCTGTCCACTCACCCCAGCTGAAGAAAAGACAAAGAGGTTTCTTGATCAAATTGATTATTATTTTCATGAAAATCCTCAATTCACTTATCTAGCTTTAACACTTGAATTTAAGAATTGATAATAATCAGACTCCATTACTGTCCTGCGTTGGACACAACATTTGCGCCTGATACTCTGGAAGGATATACACAGTGAAGACGAATCCCATTGAGCGCTGTATCATCACCACTGATATGTGGTTCCACCTTAAAACAACAACAACATTGAGACAATTGAAAGAGCTGAAACTAGCCCAACCATTTATCTTTATGTTCTTTAGTACAGACCCTTAAAAATCTTAAGCAGGTACAGCAGTTGTTCAAAAGTAATCAGATTTGGATCAAATGGGTTGTTCAAAAGGGGAAAAAAAGGATTCTGAAATTAAATTAGATCACAAAATCCAATCTTGGTTTTAATCTGAATAAAATCATCAGTTTGTGTTGTTACAACTTTTTAGGTTGATTGGGATATTTGATCCAAAAAAATCTGGATGATTGATCCCATCAGAAGGGTGGATTTCAGGAACAAAACTTTATTAAAACTTTAAAACTGCTCAAAAAATTCAACATATTTATCATATAATATACATACACACATATATTTTTATTATTTTGCTCTTGATTATCTTAAGTGTTAAAGTAATACATTAGAAATAGTCATATTCAGCCTTTCGGTAAGCTAATGTACTGTAAAGTAAAAGATTTTGGTGCCATAAAATAATCCCGAAACAGCTGAAAGTATCAAACAAAAATATTATATTTAATTAAAAATCCCCCATCTCATAGTCTTTCTATTAACATGTCCCTTTAGGGGCTCCGTAGAGCACAAGTAATCTGGATTTGGTAATTTGAAAAAGTGTGTATCTGGATCAGGGTGATCCAATCCGGATGAAAATTTTTGAACAACTGGCCCCTGGAGATTAAATGACTAACTGCAACTCCACAGTTTTGAACCTTTGAAGCACTAATCCACCAGTGTATTAGCAAAATAGTCAATGCCCAACTTACCCTCAGACTGAATCCTGCGGCATACGTTCCACTTGGACACATGTCCAGAACCCCCCACGACCCCCAGTACATTCCGTTAGACACGGTCAACACTGATTTGTAACTTCGGTGTGTGCTCCGCTCGGAACGTCTTCCTGTGGACTGAGCGCTCACATGCTGCCCAATAATGGCTAGCAGTAAAAACATGGAAAGGAGGCGATGCATTGCTACAGCACTGACCTGATCAATAAAAAATACTGATTAATTTTCATGTAGACAATCTGCAGCCTCAAAGATATCAATCATCAGTTGATCAAGGAGACACAGAGACAGTGTACCACAACATTCTCAAGTTAAGGAAGAAGCCTCAAATTTATACACAAGATTTAGCAAAATCATCCACAATGTCCATGCCGTCCAATCGTAGTACTCAAAGATCAACCAATACCATATATGGCATATTAAGAAATATAATAACTAGTAAGAGAGGGCAGATGTTCGAATGCATTCGTGTCTTTAGTTCCTGTTTGTGTGAGTGTATAAAGCCTAGTTCTGGTTTTGTCTAGGTGTGTCCATTATGTGCAGATAACATAAAAAAAAGAAGTTACACAAGGGAAGTCTTACACAAGAATAGTCAAGAAACAAGAAAATATTAACAATTAAAGCCACTTTAAATGAATTCTGTTTGGTTTATAAACTGCTCTAAGGATTATTTTTTCTGATCATTTTTTTGAGTCGATCAAAACATCTTCAGACTACATTTACGCTTTATCAATATTGTGATGTCCTGGTTCTACCCAATGAGCAGCCAGGAGCACCGAGAGCACATCAATGACCTGTATGTGAACACACAAAAATACAAACACTGATCCAATAAAATATACTTTTAACCGTCAGTGTCCTTGAAAACTGTTTTTCTTGGTAAAATGCCTAAAAAATGTTTTGTAACCCCATCATCTCATAAGAGATGAGAACTCAAGAGAGCACAGTGTGTTTATTGCAAATGTACAACCAAGTTTATTAGAAAATATTCAAAAGTTGCACAACGGTTAATCAGAAATGGCAAAGAAACAAAACAAGCAAACAATTGTAACCACTAAAGATAACAATCATATGCAATGGCAATTGCTCTACACTCAATCACAAATAAAACAATTCAATTCACATTTATGTGTAAAGTGCTTTTCACAATAGATATCGTTTCAATCGTTTCTTCTTACAGAGAATGAATGTCAACATTACAATTTAGAGTATTCTGTTATTGGAGGTGACTGTCGGTTAGGTTTTTTGCTCCTAATTCGTGCCTCATCCCAGACCTCTTAATTGGCAATTGAACGAGCAATCACTCAGCGCTGAGGGAGAATATAATCTCATTTTATTGATAAGAAAAGAGAGAATATATAGAAAGAGTACAAGGGGTGTAGTATAGGTTCAGCCAATGAGAGAGAGAGTACATCATATGGCTCATGGTATAGGAATGTGATACATATAGAAAAACAAGTCTAAATATGGTCATCTCCCGGTTAACTATCCAGGAGTTCCTTGCTATCCCAAAGACCTTCTCCTATGCTTTGTAATACAAAAAGCAAGGGACCATTCCCTGTCTCCCATTCTATCCTAGTAGAGCCTTGTTCCTTATATGGGAATGGTTCCAGTACATAAAGAAAACCATATGTTTAAACATAAGATAGCTTCAACCGTGAACAAAAAAACCTCTGTCCACTTTCCTTCATTGCTGAGACCAACATAAAATCTATCAGTTGCCCCTTTTGGCAATAAAATTGCCACACCCAAGTCTCAGCATTACTTTTTCATATACAAATACAATCACTTTCTTTACCTTCAAAATCACAACATTCTTCAGCAAACATTTCCTTCATTTTTCTTCAAAATTACTAACATTTAACAGTTCTATTCATCAAAGCATATTGAGAGGATACAAAGGTATTCATAGCACGATTAATCAAAGTTCTAATAAATGGAATAATACAACAGATAATAAATGCCATAATTAATAAGATTACACCTATAGGAATTAAAGCAGATACAAGCATTTGTTGCCATCCTGTGAGCCATGCTAAGAACCCACTTTGATTATCAGTTACTGCACGTCCTTGTAATTCTTGAGCAATTTTAGTCATATTTTTTAAACCCTCTGAGATTAAATGACCATCTGCATCATTCTCAGGAATATAGGTACAACAAGAGGTACCAACAATAACACAGACTCCTCATCCTGCCGCGGTTAATTGATCTAAAACTAGCCTGTTTTGCAGGGCAGTTAAACGGAGTCCTCGGAGTTCCTGTTGAACACCAGCCAATGTGTCTCTTGTAGTATTGATAAATGAAATTAGCTCATATCTTGTAACCTCAACTTCAATTTGAAGACTAGAAACACCTATTCCTGGAAACACTGCTTTCAGTACCAGTCCAGAGTCGATGTTGCATTGGTACTGGATTATCTCTGCTCAAACTACTAGTTGAACTGCGACCAGAGAGGGAGCGTTTCTTTTTCTGTTTTTGTTTTATCATAACGTGAGGTTTGTGTGGTTTAATAACCATGGAATATTCTTCCAAAGTTACTAGAGCACATCTTCCACTCCAATCTTCTGGAAGAGTAGTGTAGACTTTATGTCCACACAGCCAAAACCAATCTTTGACAGCTCTAGTTCCCCGTGAAGCAGGAGCATATCTATAGCAGTTTTGACCTGGCACAAGTGCACAATGTTTAGATCACACATCTTGAATAAAAGGATTAGCCCATCCATAAGCAATCATAGTAGATATAGGATGTGGTGTTCCTTTAGAACAGTCAGTCATATTAGCTTTTGGATAATGCAGAATACAACTCATACAACAAGACATATTTTCTACCTCGCAACGATGGTATGTTCGATTACATTTACTTTTAGGTATTACCCCCAGTCTCACTGTTCCAGTTTCTCTTTCCATACATAATACTTCGGTTCAGCCAGTTTTGTGGGCTTCAGACACTTTATCAGCACCTGTTGTCCTGGAATGAAAGGATGAGTGGGTTTTTCTGCAGGAAGAGGGAGAGAGAGAGAGAGAGAGACACATCACCATTGATGCTATTCAAGGTTTTAATTAGGGAATCCACATAAATCCGTGATGATCACCTCCGTGTCACCTGTGGAAAAATTGCCAGCGTGACCTCTGAACCATGGGGTCGGGAAAGGTCTACCCATAAGGATTTCAAATGGAGACATCTTTGCTGTTGCTGATGGTGACATTCTAATTTCTGTCAATACGGCAGGCAGCAGATCAACCCAATTTCTGTCTGTATCAAGATACGCTTTATTAAGACGATCTTTGATAACCCTATTCATGTTCTCAACTTGTCCACTAGATGGAGCGTGAAACGGTATATGTAATGACCAGGTAATATTAAGCTCTTTGGCTAACAACTGCGTGACTTTGGAAGTGAATGGTGTTCCATTATCACTATCGATAACCATTGGTATACCAAAACGCGGTATAATATCCTTAGCCAGAACTTTAACTACCGTCTGTGCATTTTCTTTTCCACACGGAAAAGCTTCAGGCCATTTAGAAAATCTGTCAACAATCACAAGCAAATATTTATTATTTCCACAAGGAGGCATGTGCGTAAAATCAATTTGCAAGTGTTGAAATGGTAGCTCAGGATGTGGTAAAGAGTCATGTTTAGTTGCCTTGTGCTTGTTGATTTGAGCACACACCAGGCAAGCATCCAATATCAACAGAGTATTTTTTCGAACATTTGCTATGCAATAAGATCGATTCAACATTTGTATCACTTTCTTTTTTGACACATGCGATACACCATGATAATGTCTACATAGCATAACAATCGCAGATGCGGGTAGTGCAAGTCTACCTTGTTTGTCTCTAAAGATTCCGACTTGATCTGGTTTTACTTCATTGTCTGACCAGTAAGTCAGATCAGCTTGTGTAGGGTTTGCTTAATATTTTAATGTCCAAATCATTAGTCAATAATGAATTCATCATAGGCACATCTGTGCCCCTTTCGCTTACATGTGGACTTAATATTACTTCTTTAGCAGCCCATTTCGCTACTTCATCTACAAATCTATTTCCTTTGGCTTCATCTGTTACTCCTGAAGCATGTCCTGCTACTTTAATAACAGCGAGTTTTGATGGTTGTTGTGCTGCATTAATGAGTTCCGCTACAATGCTATGGTGAGCAATTGGTTTTCCATCTGAGGTTTGAAAATTTCTTTCTTCCCACAATTTAGCAAAGTCATGGACTATGCTATACGCATATTTTGAGTCAGTGTATATATTAACACACTGATCTTTTGCCAATTGACAAGCTCTCGTTAAAGCAATTAATTCTGCAACTTGTGCTGACTTGTATGGCAAAGAGTATGCTTCAATTACATGATCAGGTAATTCAACAATAGCATACCCACACAAGTATACATTATCATTTGGCTTGAAACAGGATCCATCAATATACCAATTCTTCCCCTCCTCCAGGACAGATGTAGAAACATCTGGCCTGCAGGCAGTCGAAATCTGGATTCTGTCCAGGCAATCGTGGTCATCACTCTCAAATTCACCTTGTGTCAGCAACCTGTGCAAATGTACAGTAGGGCCATGAATAACAGAAGTTGGTTTCAAAATCAAATTAGCAGTAGCTAATAATATAGCCTCATAGCCAGAGCGGCGTTGAGCAGTCATATGTTGAGTAGAAATATTGCTCATAATGACTCCTACCTGATGAGGGGTATGCACTATCAATTTGTGATAACACAATTTTTTCAGCATCTTGTACCATGATCGTGGTGGCAGCCTGTGGCAGCCACTGCATGCAAACAAGCAGGAAGTCCCCTGGCTACTGAATCCAGAGTTTTAGACAAATAAGCTATGGGACGAAAAGTACTCCCATGCTCCTGGGCCAGGTATTCTGCGGCTGTGCCCCCACTTTCATGCACGTACAGGTGAAAGTCTTGAGTGTATATTGGGAGGCAGAGTGCAGGAGGTTTCATAAGGGAGGATTTCAAATGTCTGAATGCTTGATCCATCTCAGCTGTCCATGTAATGTCCTCTGTGTCCCCCAGAGTAGCAGTTCGTAGGACTTTATCATACATGGAACAGTTGGGCACCCATGATCGGCAATAATTAACCAGTCCCAGGAAGCTTTGCATCTGCTTCCGTGTTGATGGGTGCTTGAAGGTAGCAATAGCTTTCACTCTGTCAGCAGACAATTGCACTTTGCCCTGTGACAGTTCATGTCCATGGTATTCGACCCTCTTCTGTACCCACTGTAGTTTCTCTCTTGAGGCTTTGAAACCAGCCTCTGCCAAAATGTTGCAGACAATTTTAGAGGCAGCAGCACACATGTCCTCAGTTGCACCAGTGATGAGGATGTCATCTGCGTATTGAAGCAGACAGGTGTTTGGAGGAAGTTTGGCATTTTTCAGTGTAGCGTGCACTACAGCAGAGAAAACAGCTGGAGAATCACTGAACCCTTGTGGGAGTCTTGTCCACGTCAATTGCGAATTTTCCAAAGTAAAAGCAAACAATGGCTGAGTTTGGCGATCAACAGGAATGCTGAAGAAGGCACTGGAAATATCTAGAACTGTAAAAAATGAATGTTCAGAAGGAATAGAATTAATTATAGTTTGCACATCAGGTACAATAGGAGACAATGGTGTTACCAACTCATTAACTTTTCTCAAATCTTGAGTTAAATGCCAAGATCCATTTGCTTTCTTAATTGGATTAATTGGTGTATTATAAGGTGAATGAGTGTGCACCAGGATGCCTTGAGCCAGTAATTTATCAATAACAGGAAGAATACCCTCCACCTTTTCTTTTGAGAGGGGGTATTGTTTCTGATACACAGGCTTGTCTGTTATTAGCTTGGCAACATAGGGCTGGACATCAATGAATCCTGCGTCATCCTTATGGGCCACCCAAAACTTGGGGTTAACGCCCTCAATTTCCTGTTTGAGTTCAGTTGCAGAATCGTCCTCAAGGAGAGCATTTCCTGTATCAACAGTGAGAGAAAAGGCTGCAGGAAACATAAGTTGTAGAGAGTCAGCATTAAAATTAAGTTTAATACCTAATAAATGCATGAGATCCCTGCCCAGAAGACAAAACGGTGAATTCGGTATTATAACAAAAGCATGCATTTTAAACAATGATGGGATATCATTAGAAGTAACTGGAAATATTGGAGTCATTTCACATTTCACAGGCACACCGTTGATTCCCACAGAGTTTACATGTTTTCCTGTAATCGCACCCTCATAAACAAGAGAAGATAACGATGACATTGATGCCCCTGTATCTAGGAGAAAAACATAAGGTTTATGATCAACATTTAATTCAATAAATGGCAAAACAGTTGACGCATTCGGATAACTCAAAGAAATCAGTGAAAAATTATCAGAGGAGGGCTCAGTCGAACTCAGTCATTGTGGCCAGGAAATGGGATACACTGGATTTTGTCTGTCAGCCTTTGCAGAAGGGAGCGCAGGTGGGGGCTTTTGCTTAGAGCCACCAGAGCTCCTCTTTCTCTGCTTTTCTGACCTCTGCCTCAAATTCCAAGCCTTTTTCCTGCAGTTAAGTTCCAGATGTCCTGGCTTGCCACAATAAAAACAGCATCTCACATTTCCAAATTGTTGCAGACGAGGATTCAAAGCAGCATTCATTTGAAGCATTGCAGGAGTTTTGCCCCTAGAGACATCAAAGGCTCCAGCAGAGGAAAGCTCACGCAAGCGTCTTCCCAATTCACAGAAATGGTAGTAAAATTTGGAGTAGTTATACGAATTAACTGTGCAGTGTCTTTGTTCATATTATTTAGGAACGTAATTAAGAACAATGGACAATTTTGATCAATAGGAATCACAGACTCCTCAACCCATGCATGTTTAAATCTATTAAAGAATGCAACAGGGCTTTCACCAGTTCTCTGTTTGGTATTGGCTGCATGCGAGATGTCTTGTTTAGCAGAAGACACTTTTAGCAAAAAAGCAGTCAATTGCTTGAAAAAATCTTTAAGCTTACCTGAGCTGGCCCAAACCCAATAATACTCCTCTTCTTCATCCTCCGAATCAGTGATTAGAAGCACTCGAGAAGGTTTAGACAAATCAAGGGGCTTCGAATCTCCAGCTTTCTGAGATACAACACGACGAACAGGCGATGTATCGTACATGGGGTTTAAGTAATCAACTTCTTCAATCATCTCCTCCTCTGTAATTTCCGCAGGCAGTGTTTTAGTCAAAATAAAACGATAATCTCGCCCCGTCAGTTGACTGTAGTTAACCGTTGCAGCACTGCCACAAATTGATGTGGTGACCTAGCTGGATCAGGCAGATCTTTGCAAATGGCAACTGCCTCCGTTACACTCAGAGGAGTAATTTTGTAACCATCTGGAAGCTGTACAAACGGAAAAACTTCAGTTGTGGACGGCAACTGCGGATATAATCGATTGGTCAAGGGCTTTGGAATTTCAGTAGAAACAACACATTCATATGGAGGAAGGGACGTATCAGGTTTCAACTGAGACTGAGACTGAGAGGGAGAGCGGTCTTGTTTTTTCAGCTCTGGACCCTTATCCCAATAAGTTTTCATCTTCATCCAAGCTTTATATGCATCTTTCATATAATCAATTGGCCATCCTGGGTCACCCCAAGAACTAAAGATCATATCTTTTGCAGCACGCATATCTTCATCTTTAAAAGAACCATCGCGGGGATACGGATCTAATTGTATTTTCCCTTCTGACCATCCCGCGAGATTAGAGAGATAGGGTTCCATGAAAAACGCTTTATTATTGCGATTCATGAAATCCTTGGGGGTTTCCCCCATTAACGGTCGACTAATCGTTTCACCCATTCGAAACAGCCAACAAAGATCTCTCCTTTGCTTTTATAAAAACCAGTATTTTTGCAAAAAGAAAATTTTAAATTCAGTATTATTCATTCAACTGCCAACAAGGACCTGAGGATATCACCATGAAATAGATTTAGAGAGAGAGAAACTTTTCAACTCAAACTCATCTATTCCCTTCCCACGCATATAATCCGTGAGGATAACACCAAAAAATGAAAGGGTGATCAGTCCTCTTTCACTTTTCCCGCATTTATCAAAAATACGAGGATATCCACTTTTAACACATATGAAAACGTGCGGCACAAAAATACAAGGAACAATTTCTCAACAGACAGTAAGATGCACTTAAGCATTTTATTTCTTACCTGTCTGGAGAAATCCCGGACGAGCCCCCAAATTGTTAGGTTTTTTGCTCCTAATTCGTGCCTCATCCCAGACCTCTTAATTGGCAATTGAATGAGCAATCACTCAGCGCTGAGGGAGAATATAGTCTCATTTTATTGATAAGAAAACAGAGAATATATAGAAAGAGTACAAGGGGTGTAGTATAGGTTCAGCCAATGAGAGAGAGAGAGTACATCATATGGCTCATGGTATAGGAATGTGATACATATAGAAAAACAAGTCTAAATATGGTCATCTCCCGGTTAACTATCCAGGAGTTCCTTGCTATTCCAAAGACCTTCTCCTATGCTTTGTAATACAAAAAGCAAGGGACCATTCCCTGTCTCCCATTCTATCCTAGTAGAGCCTTGTTCCTTATATGGGAATGGTTCCGGTACATAAAGAAAACCATATGTTTAAACATAAGATAGCTTCAACCGTGAACAAAGAAACCTCTGTCCACTTTCCTTCAATGCTGAGACCAACATAAAATCTATCACTGTCCAATGTATGTGGTTTCAGAAATGTACATACACTCACCTAAATGATTATTAGGAACACCATACTAATACTGTGTTTGACCCCCTTTCACCTTCAGAACTGCCTTAATTCTACGTGGCATTGATTCAACAAGGTGCTGAAAGCATTCTTTAGAAATGTTGGCCCATATTGATAGGATAGCATCTTGCAGTTGATGGAGATTTGTGGGATGCACATCCAGGGCACGAAGCTCCCGTTCCACCACATCCCAAAGATGCTCTATTGGGTTGAGATCTGGTGACCATTTTAGTACAGTGAACTCATTGTCATGTTCAAGAAACCAATTTGAAATGATTCGAGCTTTGTGACATGGTGCATTATCCTGCTGGAAGTAGCCATCAGAGGATGGGTATATGGTGGTCATAAAGGGATGGACATGGTCAGAAACAATGCTCAGGTAGGCCGCGGCATTTAAACAATGCCCAATTGGCACTAAGGGGCCTAAAGTGTGCCAAGAAAACATCCCCCACACCATTACACCACCACCACCATCATGCACAGTGGTAACAAGGCATGATGGATCCATGTTCTCATTCTGTTTACGCCAAATTCTGACTCTACCATCTGAATGTCTCAACAGAAATCAAGACTCATCAGACCAGGCAACATTTTTCCAGTCTTCAACTGTCCAATTTTGGTGAGCTTGTGCAAATTGTAGTCTCTTTTTCCTATTTGTAGTGGAGATGAGTGGTACCCGGTGGGGTCTTCTGCTGTTGTAGCCCATTCGCCTCAAGGTTGTGCGTGTTGTGGCTTCACAAATGCTTTGCTGCAAACCTCGGTTGTAAAGAGTGGTTATTTCAGTCAAAGTTGCTCTTCTATCAGCTTGAATCAGTCGGCCCATTCTCCTCTGACTTCTAGCATCAACAAGGCATTTTTGCCCACAGGACTGCGGCATACTGGATGTTTTTCCCTTTTCACACCATTCTTTGTAAACCCTAGAAATGGTTGTGCGTGAAAATCCCAGTAACTGAGCAGATTGTGAAATACTCAGACCAGCCCTCAACCATGCCACGCTCAAAACTGCTTAAATTACCTTTCTTTCCCATTCTAACATTCAGTTTGGAGTTCAGGAGATTGTCTTGACCAGGACCACACCCCTAAATGCATTGAAGCAACTGCCATGTGATTGGTTGATTAGATAATTGCATTAATGAGAAATTGAACAGGTGTTCCTAATAATCCTTTAGGTGAGTGTAAGTAATCATGCAGTTGGCTAACAATATAATAATTTAGGCAATTTAATTTACAATCACTGTTAGCAGATTTATGATTACATGTTAACAATAATTAGGATATAGAAATTTGGGAATGTGCATGTTGATCCAGATGTTCCTTCATCTGAAGTCCTCGCAGGAGTTGGTGCCGTCTCTTCACATGTGTTGGTCATCTGAAGTGTTCATAAGAGGCTGGATCCAAACTGAAGCTGATGTACTCTCTAGTCAGGGCGTCCTGAGAAAAAACAGAAAAGCAAATGGAGAATAATTAGCATAGCTGCTGTTCATAATAACATTAAGCAAAGATAATCATGTGCAATTGTTCTGATATGAGATGCACTATGTGAACGCTTGGCTAAAGAGATGCGTCTTTAATCTAGATTTAAAGACAAACAGAATTTCACTCCAAACTCCAAAGCAAAAGTAATTTGTATTTTGCAATTTTGAATTTATTTATTTATAGAGCACTTTCCAGGTGTGCTCTGTCGAGATGTTGTAGGTAGGATATAATGCAGTATAATTTTGACTGAATCATCCACTGACCTCAATAAACAAACGTCAGGGAGTCGTCCAGTGAGGGTCCAGTGATGTCCTTCAGGCAGGCCAGCACCAGTCTTTCAAATGACTTCATGACTACAGATGTTAAGGCAACAGATCTGTAGTCATCCAGTCCTGTGATTTTGGGTTTCTTTGGAATTGGGATGATGGTGGAGCATTTGAAGCAGGAAAGGAACACTGCACAGCTCCAGTGATCTGTCGGGGCCATTTGTTCAAAAAGTTTAATCTGGATCAGAATGATCTGGATTTGGAAATCCCATGATCCAGATACACACTTTTCCAGATAACCAAATCTGGATTACCAGTGCTCTACGGAGGCCCTAAAGGGACATGCTGACAGAAAGAATATGGGTTTTTAATTAAATATAATATTTTTGTTGGATATTTACAGGTGTTTGGGGATTGTTTTATGGCAAAAAAAAAATCTCTTTTTAACTTTACAGTTAGTTACTGAAAGGCTAAATATGAAGCCTAATGTATACTTCTAATTTATTACACTAACAGTTATACTAATCAAGAGCAAAATAAAAAAAAAATATGTGTGTATGTTACATCATAAAATGTTGTATGTTTTGACCAGTTTTAGACATGACCTTCCACCTTAAAACGACAACAACAACAACAACATTGAGACAATTGAAAGAGCTGAAACTAGCCCAACCATTGTAACATTTAAATTCTCATAGTAACATTTATCTTTATGTTCTTTAGTACAGACCCTTAAAAAATCTTAAGCAGTTGCAGCAGGAGCCAGTTGTTCAAAAGTAATCAGATTAGAACAAATCTTAAAAATGGGTTGTTCAAAAGGAGAAAAGTCCAATTATGCTTTGAAAAAACCAGGATGGATTACCTGATCCTGGACAGCAAAATATGGGATTTTCAAATCCAGATCATTTTGATGAAACATTTTGAACAATTGGCCCCTGGAGATTAAGTGACTAACTGCAACTCCACAGTTTTCAACCTCTGAAGCACTTATAGCCACCAGTGTATTAGCAAAATAGTCAATGCCCAACTTACCCTCAGACTGAATCCTGCCGCATACATTCCAGCTGGACACATGTCCTGATGACCCCACGACCCCCAGGACATTCCGTTAGGCACGGTTAACACTGATTTGTAATGTCTTCCTGGGAACTGAACGCTCACATGCTGCCCAATAATGGCTAGCAGTAAAAACATGGAAAGGAGGTGATGCATTGCTACAGCACTGACCTGATCGATAAAAAAAATACTGATTGTTAGATTAATATTCTGCAGCCTCAAAGATATCAATCATCAGCTGATCAAGCAGACACAGAGATGGTGTACCATAACATTCTCAGGTTAAGGAAGAAACCTCATAATACACAAGATTGAGCAAAATCATCCACAATGTCCAGGCATTACTAATAACTAGTAAGAGAGGGCAGATGTTCAAATGCATTCATGTTGTAGAAATCAACCCAAATAATTAATCAAAATTGTAATTAAATTACATTTAATAAGAACCGGATTAACCGTAAATGATTCAGAATCAATATTTTAATTCTTTATCAATTATTCGTCCACCGAGAAATTGAGTTTAAAATTATTTGACCAGTTCTGGACAAAATATTATCCCGTGCCCACTGAAATAATAATATTTTGTTATGATTATTAATAATGATTATGAGCAAGGTAGCACAATCTTTGTTGAAGGCAGCAATTTGGTAAGCACAGCACAAGACACTGTATGCGTGAAAAATCAACACAAGAATTTATTGAACTAAACTACTAACACACAAACTAATCTAACGAAAAAAAAAAACACGCACAAACACACATTCATTCATTTTCAGAAAAAATGGAGAGGTTATTGTTTGAAGGTAAATGGATTCCCCAATTATTTAGTTTAACAAGTTTCTTTGACCGCAACCTGAGAGAATTAATACACTAGCATTTCAACAACAGTTTCATTTGCTTAATATAATTGCACCAGCTCAGCAAAATTAGGAGACTTGTGTTTACTTGTGTTGGCTGCTCCTGTAAACGCAGTTTTCCCTTCGTGACGGAGTTGAAGGAAGCGGCGTGGCTCAGTCAAGACTTCTGAAGGACGACATCCGCCTCAAGAAGGTGCTGGAACAAAAGACTTTTGTCTGTGAATTTCAACGAAGGTTCTTGCAGGGTTTGAGTGAATTCTTGAAGAAGTTGATCGTGCAATCAAGATGATGGTCGTTCCGTCGACACAACGAAGGCCAAGAGGAAAAGGCGCACTTGAAAGTGAAAGCAAAAATCCAATGCGCGGCATCGTATTTTAAACAGTTTGTTGGTTCCGCCTTTCCAGATGTTTTAGCCAATCCGATATGGTTTTGGGCGGGTCCTACGCCATGTGCTCCTGTTCTTGTATGTAATTAGCATAGTGTCCGTGTGGCCCTTTTGTTCTCAAGTTTTTAGGAATTTTAATGAGAACTCCAAGAATTTAATTTTACTAGTTCAAAAGCTGTACATTTTACAAAAATCAATTTTTCACCAAAATACTGACAAACATTCATCCATCACAACCATACCAAACAGTACACACTTTCTGTAATTGAGGTAGATTTACTTTTCTTTCATTTTACCTGTAATCAACATTTAAAAACACACAGAAAGAATTGCATAGGTGTCATAAACAAAACTGAGGTGATACATGTGAAATGCTAGAGACTGTTTTTGGTGATAAGTTCATGTCTTTTTGGCAGTATTTCCTAAAGTGTCTTTGTACTCAAAGAGTAGCTTCACAGTGGCGGAGCCAGGATTTTTTTTTCATTTGCGTAAGCTATATATAATGTTCGCCCCTCACTGTTGTTCTGCTGAAGCTCATTTGGCACCTGTATCATTCGCTGAGGCGAAGTTGGAGTGCACGTCTGAAAAGTCTCCCGTTTTTTTGTTTTTGTTGTTGTTGTCTTAAAGAGACGATTCTGCGTTTAAATAATCGCAATTCTTGTCAACAAAAAAGTAGACAGAGACAGCAGTTGCGAGTGGGGTGGCCAAAGGGGTGGTCACGGCCACTGTCTGCCAGGACACTTTGGAATGACTTTTGAAATGCAAAGCTGGGTAGAAATTCCAGATTGGGTAGATTTTCACCTCGAGATGAGTCACAAGTCCGAGTTTCCTGAAAACGAGGGGGATTTACACCTTGTACCTTGGGGGTTTGTATAAAATATTAACAATTAAAGTCACTTTAAATTAATTCTGTCTGGTTTCTAAACTAAAACCAACACCGGGGTCAATAAAACTGCTCTAAGGATTCTTTTTTCTGATCATTTTTTTGAGCCGATCAGAACATCTTCAGACTACATTTACGCTTTATCAATATTGTGATGTCCTGGTTCCCCCTAATGAGCAGCCAGGAGCACAGAGCGCACATCAATGACCCGTATGTAAACACACAAAAATACAAACACTGATCCAATAAAATATACGTTTAACCGTCAGTGTCCTTGTTTTTCTTGGTAAAATGCCTTAAAAATGTTTTGTAACCCCATCATCTCGCAAGAGATGATGAGAACTCAAGAGAGAAACCACCACAGTGTGTTTATTGCAAATGTACAACAAAGTTTAATAGAAAACATTTAAAAGTTGCACAACGGGTAATCAGAAATGGCAAAGAAACAAAACAAGCAAAATCAAACAATTGTAACCACTAAAGATAACAATCATATCCAATGGCAATTGCTCTACACTCAATCACAAATAAAACAATTCAATTCACAGTTATTTGTATAATGCTTTTCACAATCGATATCGTTTCAATGCATTCTTCTTACAGAGAATGAATGTCAACATTACAATTTAGAGTATTCTGTTATCGGAGGTGACTGTCCAATGTATGTGGTTTCAGAAATGTACATATATAATCATGCAGTTGGCTAACAATATAATAATGTAGGCAATTTAATTTACAATCACTGTTAGCAGATTAATGATTAAATGTTAACAATAATTACGATATAGAAATTTGGGAATGTGCATGTTGATCCAGATGTTCCTTCATCTGAAGTCCTCGCAGGAGTTGGTGCCGTCTCTTCACATGTGTTGGTCATCTGAAGTGTTCATAAGAGGCTGGATCCAAACTGAAGCTGATACTCTCTAAAACAGAAAAGCAAATGGAGAATAATTAGCATAGCTGCTGTTCATAATATTAACCCTGTAAAACCCAAATATAGAAAAAAAAGCAAATTTTTTTGACCTCTCAGATATTGTTTTAGGAGGCCTCTGATGCAGAAATTAAAGATTTTTCATTTTTTTTTTTACTTTTTGGTAAGTTTTTAGGGAAATGTTGTAATATTGCAACATTGGGTCTAGGTAGGAGCAGAATTTCTGTATTTGTACTCTCTTTGTCTGAACAGATATACAGAGCATTTAAGCATTAATTTGCAGGGCTGATTGCTTACATAGCCCCATAACAGTATATATCATGAGTAATAATCACACAACAATCATATTTTTTTTGAATAAGCATTTATTAATAAAAAATATTGAAAAAAAATGTATTCATTAAACTTTTTCTTCTATCACTTTCAATGTGGTTTGAATGAAGTCTGTGTTTTGCAGTGATAGTGCCTAAGTTGTTTTTATCTGAGAAGCACAGACAAACATCGCTACACTTGCTACAGTGTATTTGTGTATCCATTATTGCAGCATCTGCAGTGTCCTCTCTTCGTCTTTACTGAGAAATGTGCAATCGTGTCTTTGCGTACATCCAGTGGGGTGGTCCGATGACATCTTGGCATTCTGAAATGGAAAAAGTAAAAAAATTAATAAGTGAATAATACAAATGGGTCTTATATTGTAGTAGATAAACTGAAAGAATAGACAGGGTGGTAGATGTCGAGGGTAGAGATCTAAGTATTATCTATCAAAGTATTATAATTTCAATGCAAATGCTAATCAAAATTCCACTACTACATTCAAACAATTCTGTCTGGCTGGCCTATTATGCTCTTTACTTATCATACTAAAGGAACACATACATCCCCCCAGAGCACTTACAGGTTCATATTCAAGACCATTCACACCTGTCCCTGAACAATGCAACAGGCGTCCCCCCAAAAACATTCAGAGCTCCTATAATGCTGTAAACTGCTACTTGGGCAACACTCAAAGAAAATCTCAAAGAAGATCATTTAGAAGTGAAGGGGTGGATTCTGCCGCTTCTTTTAAGTTATTAATCAACATTTATATTTATGTTCAATTATTTGAATGACTTCTTCAATATGTGTTAAAGCATCTATTTTCCTCTGTACCTCTCTCTATAAGAAAAGAACATGTTATGTTTTGGGAAAAGTTTCCTGCTGGGACATCCGGTACCTAAATCCAGGGTCCCCCTCGTCATCACCGTGACGAAGGGAGATATGCCTCTTACTATTTGTCCACATGTGGAAAATTTCTAATCTTGTCTATTTTTCTTAGCCAATCAGAATCATCCAACCTGAAGTAATGACGTAGTTAGACTCTGTTAGAGTATAATTGATCTAAAAATGTGATTGTACGCAGAGCAGCCTACGAACTCCTTGTGAGACCTGAAGCTGGCTTCTGCTGATGAAACTGCAAATTATTCTTCATTATATTTTTCTTCAATTTATTAATTATTTTTTTAAAACTTTGACTCAGGTCTTAATTCAAAATATCTTGTCTCAAGGGTCCTAAACTGTTTATCCCCAACAGGGATATTTTAAGACATTTATTTTCCGTTATTTTTCTGGCGCCCTGCTGCCAGAAAATTAAAAAAATTTTACGGGACTTTTTAATTTAACAGAGCTCATGCTGAAGTAACGCAGGGTTTATAATGTAAATGCATCAATATCATAACACAATTGTTACATTCACATCAGTCCATTTCATAATGCCCACAAAACAATCAACAGAATCCACCATCAGGTGTCATTTTGCTTTAGCTTTCTTTATTACTGCAAATGTGTTTAACAAACACACTGTCACAGCAGCCAAAAAAAGACAAATGAGTTAAAATAAGAGTTAACCCTACAAACAAGGGACGTCCCCCGGACGTTGCGAAAGTCCGTTAAGCCCCGGGTATACTTCGGCCGTCCGCGTTCGTGCGCCGTCCGCATGACGTAATTTTCGTCATGCGGAGGGCTCGCGGCCGGCCGCACACCCTGGCCGCACACCCTGGCCGCGTGCAGGCCAAATTTCGAGACCGCGCGGACAGTCCGCGTGCAACAGCGCATGCGCGAGCAGTATAGAGGAGTCCACTAGGTGGCAATACGCACAGTATTGAGCACAGTGTTCAGCCGTCAAAGAAGAGTGTGAAACGACAACACGCTTGAAAAGAGAAAAACACGACAATGGACAGCGAACTTGACGAGCGTTTGTGCGAAGAGATTAGAAAGTAACCACATTTGTACAATTCATGTTTAAAGAGTACAAAGACGTGTTTAGGGCGGCAAATTCATGGAGGGGGATTAGTAAAATATGGGAAAGGATGCAGCTCTTTTCTTCTCCGATCATGCCCAGTGAATGTCCCGTTGATGACACGACTCAGTGCTGCTCTCCGATGTCAGGTAGAGCATAGAAAAAAAGCTGTACCGCGCATGTGACGAACGCGGTCATCCGCGCGCATCCGTTGTGTATGAGGGGTGACTTCAACTATGAGGTGTCGTTTCTCTATTTACGATGCTAACTAAGCAATCAGTCGTGTCGATCGTCGCGTACCTTGCCGTGAGCAGAAGCCGTGACCAATGACGTGTGATAAGAAGCGTGACACTTTCGTCGCCCCTCTTCTCGCCTGAGAAACCGTGTGAGAAGCTACGTGAGAAGCTACGTGACGTCTGCGCCGTGACGTCTGAAGTAAGTTTTGCCAGTTGTTATTTTGTAAATTGTCTGAAGTTCTGTAAATTAGTGTTTTTGCTTTGTTTTGAGCAAAAAGAAAACACATTTAACGCACCTCAAAATCGCTGAATATTTCTCCATTCCTAATTTTGTTTAAATATGTTGACGAAAACATGACCTAACGTACACTATTAGCCAATCAACTGAAATTAAATGATGTGCTATTGCTTAACTTGAAAATGCCTGGGCTTAATGTCCTACAGTGACAACCAGAGACAACTAATCAACACATTTCTCCTGTCATAAACACTACTGCTAAGATAATGACAGCATTATCCAAGTAAAACATATTGTTACAGAGTTTTGTCCCCCATAGAAATCCTTTATAAAACAAAACAAATCAAACAAAAAAAAAAAAAAAAAAAAAAATGCATGATGCCTTAAAGACAGTTAAATTAAAAGACCAAATTCGAAATTAAAAGATTAATTCAGAGTGCAAGCTATGGCCTATTATCAAACACTTTAATCATGTATTTTAATAGAAATTATAATATTGTAAGCTATATACCGGAAAAAAGAAATGCACATGCAGAACAAACTGTCATAGGCTATTAGTTAAGACAGCATATAAAAATAATTATTCTTGGGATAAGCATTTCTCATATGTCAATGTACAGTAAAACTATATTGTCAGAACATGGTTAAAGAAATTTAATGGTTATAGTTCAAAAGTATAAGTATGGAAACAGATAAGCTTAAAAATAAGGAAAATAAGCTTAAAATATTCCTTATCCTGTGGCTCCCTCTATTGGACAACATTTTCAGGCGAACCTCTTTCAGATGAAATGCTGATCGTTAAGAAATTGCTGTTAGCTTCCCGAGCATCAATAACTGTATTTGGCTTCGACGAGTCTGAGACTCCCGGCCTGAGATTGTGTCCCAGACGGCAATAAATAGTTCGTGAATTTGTAAATATTTATGGCTTAAACAGCTGGAAAATTGACTGTACTGCAGTTGTGGATGTTTTTCCCAGGCAGGGTTATTATAGTTAACTAAGAAAAAATAAAACTAGCTATTAAACATTTATGCTAATCGAAATAAACCTGAATATAAGAAAAAAAAAATATTAGTTAAAAAAAAAAACTTAAACTAAACGAAAACTAAATGTTGCCTTTGTCATTTCGTTTCCTCCCCTGACTTTCAACCGACGAGATCATTATCTTTTCATTAACCGACAAGGTAAAATTAGAATTAAACGAAATTACAATGAATACGTGTCTGTGACCCATTAATAAAATCCCAGGGGTTTAATTAGTTTTAGCCTACATGAACAAATAGCAGAATAAACAACAGAACATGAGGATTCATCATCATCATCATCGGGCAGCAGCACTTCTGAATGGAGAAATCCTATAAAAGGAATAAATAACCTCTGCGTGAAGTTTATTTCATCTAAATAATAAACATATTACCAAAATGAAAGGAACAAACTGTGACAAGTAAGTTATTTGAGTTTCGGTTTATTTTTTAGAAGTCCACAGAAAGGAAATTCTTTTTGCTTTCTTTATTTTACAGGCATTTTTTTTTCTTGTGAAATAATAGGCCTATTTAACCCTTCACAGATTCGAAATGTTACATAAATGTGACCATAAATGTCTGAGTATTTTATTTTTTTCCCGCTTTTATAAGAAAATGTAAGTGATCGCGTCGGCGCCTCACGCACACACAACATTATTTATTTTTTTTATGACTGAGCACTGTTCTTAATTCACTTACCCAGCGACATCACCTAAAATATAACTAAAGCTTAAATATAATAATTCAATTTATTGCATTAGACAAATCGAATGCAAGCACATGAACAAATAAATAAGTCTAGGCCTACTAATAATAATTAATGCAACACATCTCAAACGAGCGTGTATAACCATGAAATATATTTGTTTATTTCGTTGTGCTAACCTTAATGTTTTTTATGCCATTGCAGCACTTTTACATTATTTTTCTACGTAAACATGCTCTTAAAAAACAAAAAAACAAAAACCTGTTTGACCATTGAGTTCGTCTCTGCTGTTTTATTTGTTTAGCTGCTTCAAGCCAAGCGCGCACTTGCAGTGTTACCATGGCCACTTATATGCATTTTTGGGCTTGTTATTATTATTATTATTATTATTATTATTATTAGCCTATTATTATTATTATTATTATTATTATTTTCCATATTAAGAGGTGAAAGCCTTAGTTCAGCTGGAATAGCGGTGTGTCCTTTAAACGGAGAAAAGTCAACAAATGCGGTGCTTGCGCAACAGAGGTGGCCGGAGGAATGGCCAAGCTTCATTCAGAGAGACAGATTTATAATGCTTCCTACATTTATGAACATTTACACCTTAATTAAAGCTTCCTTTGGACAAAATAAGAATAAAGCTAAAATATTATTATCAATGTTATCCACACATACATTATCCAGACGCTAGTCCACACGTACGTTATCCAGACGTTTATCCACACGTACGTTATCCAGACGTTTATCCACACGTACGTTATCCAGACGTTTATCCACACGTACGTTATCCAGACGCAAAGTAAAAAATATACTTTCTCAACTACGTCGCCGCCATCGCCGCCGCGCACTTTGAGCGCAGCTCTAACACGTGACCGTGACGTATAACGTCTCATATCTGACGTCTGACGCCTGAATACTATGGGATTTTGGCCAGACGGCTGGCGTGCGTATACACGTTAGTTCTCCTCTCAGTTTGCTTAGCAATCATCACATTTTGTTGAAGTCACCCCTCATATTCAACAAAATGTGATGATTGCTAAGCAAACTGAGAGGAGAACTAACGTGTATACGCACGCCAGCCGTCTGGCCAAAATCCCATAGTATTCAGGCGTCAGACGTCAGATATGAGACGTTAAACGTCACGGTCACGTGTTGGAGCTGCGCTCAAAGTGCGCGGCGGTGATGGCGGCGACGTAGTTGAGAAAGTATATTTTTTACTTTGCGTCTGGATAACGTACGTGTGGATAAACGCCTGGATAACGTACCTGTGGATAAACGTCTGGATAACGTACGTGTGGACTAGCGTCTGGATAATGTATGTGTGGATAACATTGATAATAATATTTTAGCTTTATTCTTATTTTGTCCAAAGGAAGCTTTAATTAAGGTGCAAATGTTCATAAATGTAGGAAGCATTACAAATCTGTTTCCCTGAATGAAGCTTGGCCATTCCTCCGGCCACCTCTGCGCAAGCACCGCATTTGCTGACTTTTCTCCGTTTAAAGGACACACCGGCCATTCCAGCTGAACTAAAGCTTTCACCTTTTAATATGGAAAATAATAATAATAATAAAATAACAAGCCCAAAATGCATAAGTGGCCATGGTAACACTGCAAGTGCGCGCTTGGCTTGAAGCAGCTAAACAAATAAAACAGCAGAGACGAGCTCAACGGTCAAACATGTTTTTGTTTTTGTTTTGTTTTGTTTTTTGTTTTTTAAGTGCATGTTTACTTAGAAAAACAATGTAAAAGTGCTGCAATGGCATAAAAAACATTAAGGTTAGCAAAACGAAATAAACAAATATATTGCATGGTTATACACGCTCGTTTGAGATGTGTTGCATTAATTATTATGGTAACACTTTACAATAACAGTACGTGAATAACCATGAACTAATGCCTAAATTAATAGTTACTTCCACATGAACTCATGATTAGATAAGATATGAACTAATCATGAACTAATGAAGAGTGATCCTTAACTACGACATGAGTCATAAGGATTCATGCATGAAAACAGCAGCCTTAACTACGCATTAATACATGTTTGATAATTAATGCATTAATTAACATTTAGGGGTAAACTAAATAAATCAGCCTCAATAAGAGTAAACAAGAAGTACTCTGAATTTGAATTAAACGTGATTTAATACTGTCATAATTTACATTGTAATATCATAATCTGCCATCTGCAGCTTTGTGACAAATAATTGCAATGGCACATGATTATTTAGCCATTAGTTACATAGATCTGTCTAATCAAATGTGGAAAATAGACTAACTACCAATAATAAATTTAATTTGATCTAAACTGTTTTCTGATTTTTACAGTTCATTTTACTGTAAAAAATTTTATTTAGTCATAGATAAATAGTCATAGTTTATTCCCGGAACTAAAGTATGTAGGGTTTGTTTCTGGCGGGACACTCATTAGTGGCGCACGCTAGGTGTTCTCTTGGCAGGTTTGTTGTGTTGCTGGCATTTTAAACTAATAAATGTTGACTGCTTTGGTAAGCCGAATTAATAATTAAAGACATATTTACATGTATGTTTTATTGGGATTTTCAGGAGGTTATGTGCAGTTATTAACTGTATTTGTATTTTTGTCATTTAAATGTATATGCTTTGATTAGCATTAGCTTGTGGTCGCGCGCTATTTTACATGTACCTTATGTGTGTCTTTACAGGTATGTTTATGGCTTGCTTTCAAGTCCATATATGTTTAATTATATAAATAAAAATAAAATACAAATACTTTTTATTTTAGTTTTTTTGTACAGAAACAGAAACTGTTTAGGATGTAAAGGAATAAGGATGGCATAAGGATGGCACTCTATAGTATTTATTCATATATTAGTTAATGACGTGTGATATGTGCATCATGTCATGACTTTACTTGAGGGGGCACAATCATAATTAACTCACTATTAACTAAGCATATACTAACATCAACTAATGGTTGGTTAATGTATACTTATGTCATGACTTTACTTGAGGGGGCACAATCATAATTAATTCACTGTTAACTACTTACCAAATTCAGCTCATGATTATCATTAACTTACTATCAAATACACATGTACTAACACAACTATATAAGTAATCAGCCCAGTTAAGTGATGTTGTGTGACTTTTCAAAAAGTCAGAGAATGGAGGTACAGTATGATCACGGCCTGCGTCTGGATGGAGAGTGATCTTCTGAATCTGATACCAGCAAACGCTCCCTTACCTTAGTTCATGTTTCCTGTTTGGTTATTTTTTTGGGAACTGATTCCTCAGGAACTGATGTAAGTCACAGTAGTTTAGTTTGATAGGAAAGAATATCACAAAACAGATTAAGACCTTTTAAGATAAATAGTGTATTTAGTATTTTATATGTTTGATAAGGAGGATAAGTGAAAATAATGGCAAACTAATCCTGTGCCTTTCAGTGATGTTTATAATGAAGCTGCTGATGTCAGTAGTTTAAATTCTGACAATAATAAATTGTTTAAATTTATTTCAAAGTCCAAATATGTATTATTCCTTCTTATAGAGATGTTTGATTTAGTTTACCCTAAATGTTAATTAATGCATTAATTATCAAACATGTATTAACGCATAGTTAAGGCTTCTGTTTTCATGCATGAATCCCTATGACTCCTGTCGTAAGGATCACTCTTCATTAGTTCATATCTTAACTAATCATGAGTTCATGTTGAAGTAACTATTAATTCAGGTATTAGTTCATGGTTATTCATGTACTGTTATTGTAAAGTGTTACCATTATTATTAGTAGGCCTAGACTTATTTATTTGTTCTCATGTGCTTGCATTCGATTTGTCTAATGCAATAAATTGAATTATTATATTTAAGCTTTAGTTATATTTTAGGTGATGTTGCTGGGTAAGTGAATTAAGAACAGTGCTCAGTCATAAAAAAATAAATAATGTAAAATAAATAATGTGTGTGTGTGAGGCGCCGACGCGATCACTTACATTTTCTTATAAAAGCGGGAAAAAAATAAAATACTCAGACATTTATGGTCACATTTATGTAACATTTCGAATCTGTGAAGGGTTAAATAGGCCTATTATTTCACAAGAAAAAAAAATGCCTGTAAAATAAAGAAAGCAAAAAGAATTTCCTTTCTGTGGACTTCTCAAAAATGAACCGAAACTCAAATAACTTACTTGTCGCAGTTTGTTCCTTTCAATTTGTTAATTTGTTTATTATTTAGGTGAAATAAATTCCGCGCATAGGTTATTTATTCCTTTTATAGGATTTCTCCATTCAGAAGCGCTGCTGCCCGATGATGATGAATCCTCATGTTCTGTTGTTTATTCTGCTATTTGTTCAGGCTAAAACTAATTAAACCCCTGGGATTTTATTAATGGGTCACAGACACGTATTCATTGTAATTTCGTTTAATTCTAATTCTATTTTACCTTGTCGGTTAATGAAAAGATAATGATCTCGTCGGTTGAAAGTCAGGGGAAGAAACGAAATGGCATCGACAAGGCAACATTTACTTTTCGTTTAGTTTAAATTTTTTTTAACTAATATATATATTTTTCGTATATTCAGGTTTATTTCGATTAGCATACATGTTTAATAGCTAGTTTTATTTTTTCTTAGTTAACTATAATAACCCTGCCTGGGAAAAACATCCACAACTGCAGTACAGTCAATTTTCCAGCTGTTTAAGCCATGAATATTTACAAATTCACGAACTATTTATTGCCGTCTGGGACACAATCTCAGGCCGGGAGTCTCAGACTCGTCGAAGCCAAATACAGTTATTGATGCTCGGGAAGCTAAGCAATTTCTTAACGATCAGCATTTCATCTGAAAGAGGTTCGCCTGAAAATGTTGTCCAATAGAGGGAGCCACAGGATAAGGAATATTTTAAGCTTATTTTCCTTATTTTTAAGCTTATCTGTTTCCATACTTATACTTTTGAACTATAACCATTAAATTTATTTAACCATGTTCTGACAATATAGTTTTTACTGTACATTGACATATGAAATGCTTATCCCAAGAATAATTATTTTTATATGCTGTCTTAACTAATAGCCTATGACAGTTTGTTCTGCATGTGCATTTCTTTTTTCCAGTATATAGGCTATAGCTTACAATATTATAATTTCTATTAAAATACATGATTAAAGTGTTTGATAATAGGCCATAGCTTGCACTCTGAATTAATCTTTTAATTTCGAATTTGGTCTTTTAATTTAACTGTCTTTAATGCATCATGCATCATGCATTTATTTTTATTTATTTATTTATTTATTTATTTATTTATATATAAAGGATTTCTATGGGGGACAAAACTCTGTAACAATATGTTTTACTTGGATAATGCTGTCATTATCTCAGCAGTAGTGTTTATGACAGGAGAAATGTGTTGATTAGTTGTCTCTGGTTGTCATTTAAGGACATTAAGCCCAGGCATTTTCAAGTTAAGCAATAGCACATCATTTAATTTCAGTTGATTGGCTAATAGTGTAGGCTACTTTAGGTCATGTTTTCGTCAACATATTAAAACAAAATTAGGAATGGAGAAATATTCAGCGATTTTGAGGTGCGTTAAATGTGTTTTCTTTTTGCTCAAAACAAAGCAAAAACACTAATTTACAGAACTTCAGACAATTTACAAAATAACAACTGGCAAAACTTACTTCAGACGTCACGGCGCAGACGTCACGTAGCTTCTCACGTAGCTTCTCACACGGTTTCTCAGGCGAGAGCAACCCGATCTCACGGCAATTCGTACGTATTTTACGAGGTGGCTAAATCGTATGAATTCATACGACCTCACTCGTACTAATTCATACGTTTTTTGCTAAATCGTATGTATTTTACGAGTTGACAAATTCGTATGAATTCATACGAATGACCTACCCCAAACCCCGCCCCTAAACCTAACCGTCACTGGGGTTTAGACAAATCGTACGAATTCGCACGAGTTTTGAGGCAGCTTTAATCGCATGTTTGGTAATTTATACGAAATAGCCACCTCGTAGAATAAGTACGAATTGGTCGTGAGATAGCGTTGGGCAGACGTTCAGACGGGCAGACGTTAAGACGTGCAGACGTTCACACGTTCACACGTTCCACACGTTAACTTCTAACGTGACGCCGCCGTCATTGTAAAGATCAACAGCTACACGTCTGCTCACGGCAAGGTACGCGACAAATGGAGACGACACGCAGTGATTAGTGCTTAGTCTAGTCACCGAATGGAACATTTGGAGCGCCATAACGACACCTCATAGTTGTGTAGTATACTTTGAAAGACGCGCGGACGTGACTGCGGACGTGACTGCGCACGTGACGCGCCCGGGCGCGGAAAGTGAAGTATACCCGGGCCTTTAAGGTCCGCAGTAGGTCCGCTTTGTAACGTCCGCTGACGGACGTTCGGGGGACATTCAAGTCCTTGCCAGTTTGCCTGACGTCCCTCATCTGATATTTCCATAACAACACAAAAACCAGTCGCCCATGCATTGCCTTTTACCAACAGAACTTAAACTAAACCTTGGATTTAAAAGAGGTCGTGTTCCTTAAAAAATCACTTTAAATATGATAATGGATTTTACAGAAACCATGTTTGTTTTTTGTTTTTGTTTTTTGTGCAGGTTGATATTATGGTTTTAAAAATAGTAGGTCTATTTGAATTCGGGTCATTCTAAAATGTCTTAAAATGTATTTCTTTTTCTAACGTTTAAACCACATTATATTACACATTGAATTTATGAATACAAATGACAGCTTTATGATTTTTTTTTTATTTTATTTTTTTGCATGCAGACAGCATGTACTTCTCTGGCATTTTTAAACGTTTTTCTGAAATATTATTTCTCAATTTTTTCAGAACATGCAGTCAGAGTTACAGAAAAAAATAATAATAATTGCAAATAATAAGGAGTTTTTATTTTATTTTAATCAGGTTAGTTAAAAGTGTGATTGAATGATGTTAATTCAAATTCACAACCATGTATTTGCTATAACAATGAAAATATTTGAAAAACGGTTATAAACAAGTAATGATTCTTGAGTGTAGCAGAATTCAAAGGGTGTAAAATTATTATCATGTCACATATGACACATTTTATTTAATATGACAGACAAAAACAGTAACGCAGTGACACAATGAATCACCAGTGACGTATGTGTAAGACCAAAGATCCTTATTCTTCAACTAGAATTAAGTAGATGGGACTAAATTTTTACATTTGGTATACAATCAAAGACTTATCATTGACATTAGTGGATGCAGTCAGAGGATCATAAACATTTTAAAAATGTCTGTAAAATATGATGTCTGTATAGTCGCTGCTTCTCAGCTGTGCACAATTTATATACCTTTTATATACTTGAATATTTGAATTGACCCAAAACAAGCACATTCTTTTCATGAGTGTTGTCGTGCTCTCGCTGAAATCTGATGATCAGACAGTAATGTTACCTAAAGGTAGCCTACACTGTATTATTTCGTCAGTCAGTCATGAAAGTCAGGTGTTTAAAAGCTTCTGTGAACTTTAAATCCGGCGAAAGAAGATCATTTTAGGGACAGGACAGTTTTGAGTTCTGATTCTGAATCTGAGCGAGCGCGAGAATGATGGAAATCCGAGTTGAGATTTGTGTTCGCTCAACACTGGACGCGCTCTCGACGCGCTCTCGACTTTTGCCTTTAAAATAACGTCATTGAAACGGACTTAAACTAATATAAGGATCGTTTCTGCATCACAATCTGCATTGTAAAAAGCGCTATATAAATAAAGGTGACTTGACTTGATAGCTGCAAACTATTTTTTTTTTTTTCTTGTTAAAATCCATGGATAATATCTCTTAATTTTCCGTGGGTGCTCGACCATTTCCGTGGGTGCTCCAGCCCCCGAGCACCCACGGGATCGGCGCCTATGCTCTTAGTGCTATTTTATGCAAAAGAACTAAATGAATAGCTTTGAATAAAGTTTATCTATATGGGTAACACCAGTGACATTTTTCATGAAAAATGTATTTTACAAAATGGCTGCTGCAAGGTATCAATCCACATGTTGTCAATCATGATATATTCACTAAATTAAGTAGTTTAATCCATTTGTATTCTATAGTTTTTTAAAAAAATCTCTAACAATAATGTAGGTCATACCAGTGACTTCACCTAAAAGCTTCATATGAAATTATGATTTTCAAATTAAAATTTCTGATAACTGAAAAGAGACTTTCCATTGACCTTTATTCATGAATCTTCAGGAAATAGATAGAAGGAAGTCAAGTGATGCCATCAGTGTGATTTTTATTTCAAAAAAAGAGATTTTTGTTAAAGGTAACACCAGTGACACAACACCAGAGGTTCATTATATATTTTATAATATTTATTCAGCATTTGTTTTTTTTTATGTAGTTCACATAATATATTTGATAGTTATACATACATTATATTTGAAATGGTAGGAAAACTGTTTCTGAGCTCTAATAAAGCACTTTCCCTCTGCAAATGACTGTGGGGATGAGCACTTCTGTGGCGCTTGGAATTTTTACAATTAAAAAATGAATATTGCCACGTTGATGGCTCAAGGTTTAATTGTTCAAATAACAAGTGTCCCAATCACCCTGAACTCACCCTATACAATTTATCATGTATTCCCATGCTTAAAGAACATTTAATCCCGTGGAGCTCTAAAATAATGTTATTGACTTCAACTGATGAATGCAGCAAAGAAAAGATGAAGAATGGAAAAGCACTTTGCTGGCAAAGAAATTGGAAAATTACACAGGTAAGACAATTCCTATACCAATAAATACCTGTCAAACATTGTTTTATTAAAGAAAAAAATATTTTAGGAAAAAAAATACTTTAATTTTTACACTTAAGACAGGTATAGCATGTGGCAAAAAGTGTAATATAGCCACACAGCTGGGAGATACAAGCGAGTGACGATCGAGTGACGTCATTCTTTAGGGTAAGAGTAACGCGTTTTCCATGGCAACGCTAAGCTGAGTCGAGAGTTAACGGTCCGGCCGGTGATTTTCTCAGACGAGTTTTCTCTTTCTTCGGCCGAAAAGGTATTTTAAATTTTAGTTTAGTAGACATTAGCTACCTTAACCACTGTTTATCTTGTAGGTACATTTTAAATTATATGACATGATTACATTTACAAATGTTTGCTGAAGTTGTTGTCCGTCGCGGCTTACCGCTTATCTTCAAATGTGCGCTAATCTTGGTCTAACTAAACCCAAATTGACAGTAACAAATGTGTTGAATGTGTTCATTTTGTCGTTTTAGGTTAGAAGCCAACGAAAAAACTGCCATCAGACTACCACAGCTGACAACGAGACGCGCGTGCACACACACAGAAAGAGCACAACAATTATAAAACTGTTAATTTATAAATAAATACACGTATTTTGCTCCTTACAACGTGTTTGTTTTCTTTTGTTTACCTAGAAGCAGGGGCGTAAATTTCGTCGGACAGTAGGGGGGGACAATAAACATAAAATTTCTCAAGAGCAATTTTTGAAGGGGACACAAATAATACACAATTTTACTTATAAAGGATATACGCAGGGGTTAAATTGGGCCGGGGCCGTCCGGGGCTGAGCCCCTGCACATAGGCTTATCAGGGCTTGACATTAACGCTTAATTTTTTGAAGGGGCAAGAGAAAGAGAGCTTTACTTGTCCTGATTAAAACATCAATAACAAAAATAGTTAGGGAATCACCAAAACGCAAGCATGATTCTATTACATTTAGTGTAAGTGGCGATTGATAATGGATAATATAAATATTTAATAATAAATATTTTATTAATGAATGATTCAGCGTTTTGAACGAATCGGTTGCGTCAAAGATTCAGTAATAGCCTATTCGAAAACACCTGCCTCATTCTTGAATGAATCAGCCATTTGAACAAATCGTTTGAATGAATGACTAGGACAGTCACTTGCCGCCACCTACTGCCAGTTTACTGCATGTTTAAATTTTCCCAACATTTCTTATTTGTATATTAAAAAATATTTAAAGAATATCATAACATTATTTAATGCAGTTGTAATTTTTCAGTGTAAATTATTTAATTTGATTCATAACAGTCCTGCTTTATTTTTCTTATTGAATTTATTGATCAAATGTAAAAAAAAAAATGAAATAAGATTAGGGGAAAAAATGACCTTGGGGTAAATATCACAAATATGCAGATATAAATATGCAAAAGCTGACGGAGCACTGTTGAGAATATAGCTTCAGAATAAATTATATTTACACCAAAAAAAAATCCAATTTTTTCCAGACAACTTTTTTGGTCGGACAAGTGACCAATTTACTTGTCCAAAGGACAATACCCTGTATTTTGTATTGATATGCTCTCCTTTAGGCCTACAGAAAGATTTTGTTATCAGATGTAGCTTTGCACACTGCCAACATCTAGAATGATTTTGATCTGCATTTTAGTGTTCATAGCAGAGGGCTCTGTCGACTTATTTTTAGTTTGTCAATTGATAAGATTTTGTAGGCTTTGCATACTCATGTGCACTCCTCGAAAGCCTGAAACCACAGAGCCCCCCCACATAAGAAATCCAAATTTAACCCCTGGATATATGTAATGTTACACAGAAGAAAACCTTACTACTATTATTAGTGTAGCATGTAGACTGCCATTATGCTCAATGTTTCTCTTTGGTTCAATAAAAAAAACTTACTAAATTGACCAAAATATTCAAAATCATTTATTTATTTGAATATTTTTGAAGTTTTTTACAACCAAGTCACCAAAATACGATGAATATACTTTGAGCAAAACCCAACACACAACAGTAAATCTTCTAGCCTTATTACAGTTCACATATTCTTATCACACTGTTAATTGTTGTTGGTGTGGGTGACATAGTATCCAACAAGCTATTGTAAACAAGCTACCAAACACGCTAGGTAACATTATAATTGCTAAAATAGCGGACTCACGGGAAAAAAAAATCATGTTATCATCTTGCTTTTTTTGTTATGACTAATTACTCAGCGTCGTCAGCATTAAAGCAAAAATAACCACTTCATCCGATGTTTTTGAATAAAATAGCCTTAACAGCCTACTTACTAGAGCTCCTCTCAACTACCGTCTGTCTTCTCTCCCGCCGGCGCCGCCGGATTTCTACACGCACGAGTGTGACGTGCGCGGTGGACCAAACCACTGTGAGGCAAGGGAGAGGTGACTCAAAATGTTTCTAAACTTAAAACGCCTGTTTGCGTTTGTATTGCTTTACTTCTTACACAATTATTTTAAAAATATATCATTTATTTACAATACTTACAGTGGTATTTAATTATATTTTTTTGGGGGGGACAGCACTCAGATAGGGGGGGTCATGTCCCCCCCGCGATTTACGCCCCTGCATAGAAGTAAAATAAAAAACAACAAGAGGAGTTAATCGAAAGTCCCCCAAACGTCCCGAATGGCCGCTGAACGTCCCCGTGAACGTCTTTGCGGACGTCCCCGGGACAGCTAGAGGACCCTACACATGGACGTTCGGGGACGTTCGCAGAGGCCATTCAGGGGACGTTCTGAGGACCTTTTTTGTTAGCTGGGAAAAGCAACTAATGGAACAACTATTCACCATTATGGTGACTTCAAAAGAAACACATTCGAGTTGTCTAACATAAATAAAGTCAATCTGGTTAGTAATAAGTGAAGCTGGGGGTGCTGTTTTAAAACTTTGTTTTAAAAAGTGGGTGGGACAGGAATATGTAGCCTATGTGCCATTAGTCCCGAGAGTATGTATATTAGTTAATAAATACGAGGATCCGCAGAGTATATTAAATGGACTGGTGGTGGCATTTTCGTTTAGCATGCAAGAGGTGCTGGGTTCTAACCCCAACCATGTATTTTTATTTTTTTATTTTTTTTCTCATTAAAACCAAAGATTTTCACTAAGATTGTATATCAAGAGCAATGCGTAATATCATTGCACTGCTGCAGCCATGGAACGGCAGCTTGATTATTCCTTGATTGAAGTTCCTTGATTATTACGCTGGAATGAAAGTATAGTTCCTAGCCATATCAGCCTAGAAAATCGCAACTTTTCATTTTCTGTCGGTCTTAGTACACGATTTAACTACAGAAGAGTCAAGTTTTAAATAGGAAAAATATCAAACTCTTTAGTCATTTTTAAGCGCGATGCTAACGGTCTAATCAGATTCAATGAACTATGCTAAGCTATGCTAAAAGTGGTACCGCCAGAACCGAAGATCGGCTGAATGGATTCGAAAACGGTAAAACCCAACTGTTTAACTCTAGGGGAGTTGGACAATGAGCCTATTTTCAAAAAAAGTGGAGTGTTCCTTTAATGCAATGAAACCAAGAACCCAATTAAAGCCAGCACTGACCTCAAAGATGGTAACATCAAATGACTCTCAATAATTAATCAACATCTACGCCTACACCTCTGTTAATTCTGTAATAATTCTGTAAACTCTGTAATGTTTTGTAGAGTAGTTTGTTTGTGTAAAAACTATGTAATCCAATGCTTATTTTCGCTTCACGTCCACAAACAGCAGCAATCCTAACGGTCGAGTGATTCCAGTCAGCTCCGCTGCTGCACCGTGTGCTTTGAAGAGGCTGTATCCTTGCGGCGGGCGGGAATTCCTTCATTTCAATATTTAAACTCTACATTGTTGAAATGTCCGCGTATTTCAACAAAGAATGTATGATTATATTATATTACGAGATGATATTATGAAAAGAAATTCGTTACGAAATGAAACATTGAACGCAGCAGAACTTTGACAAGCGGAACAGTCAGAGTAGTGATTAAGTCGGAAATTAAAAAAAAAATTACATTATATTTCTGTGATTTTACAGAATATTCAAAATACAGAAAAAATATGTAAAATATTAATCAACATTTTACACATTATTCTGTAAAAATACAGAACATTTCTTTTAAAAAACAGAAATTTAATGTAATACTAAAATACATGCAATTCCCTGTAAATTTTATAGTGGAAAATAAATTGCAGCAAATATCAGTAAAACAACAGGCATTTCAGTGTATAATGACAAAACGGGAAAAATCTCTAAATAATAAAAAAAAAAAACATTACCTGCAAATTTACATTTATGTTTAACAGTGTGGCATAGAGTGGTGTATTTAGCTTTTGCCTTTGCAAGAAATAATAAAATGAGAATGAGGACTGCCCTCAAACTCTGATAGTATTTTCTCAAGTGTATTGTCTCTTGTTGTCAGGGATGGGCAGTATTTCAGATACATGTATTTAAAATACGTATTTGAAATACAAAATACTATTTTGTATTTTGTATTTTAAAGCCTTTGGAAAAAATCAAATGTAATTTGTATTTAAATACATTTAAGATGAGTATTTTTGTATTTTCAAAATACTCAAAATACTTTGAGACAGTCATCCTCATTATCAGGGTGTTGTTTTCATGCATCAACTAGTTGTGTTTGAAGCATTAACCTTACTGCATTAACGGAGCTCCACGATGAGTTTAATAACACTAGCCACGTGACACATAGCTCATACAGAATAAAGTATCCGTGTTTAAAGTTTTTATTTCACACATTCTCCTGCACCAAACATTAACCAGCACAGTGTAGTTATGTACACATATTTCATCAAGTCTTCTTCAAATTAATTATATGTGCAAACTGGACACTGATACCGTGGTGTAGCCTATCTGAACGCAACGACACGATTATTCTAAAAGACTGATTTTGAGACTGCAGCGCTCGTAAACGTAATCAAAGTAACCTATTATTAGCCCTATTAAATATTCTTTCGCATTTCTCCTTTGGGCTTGGGAGTTTGTTGACATTTTGTCCGTGCTCATAAATTTATATTCATTATTCTGTATAATGAGTGTGTTGTATGTCTCTGTTTCATTGGTTGTTCTCTCCCCTCTTCTCCCCCTCTACACTCCCACTTTTTCAGAGCTTTACATGCCCATTTTCACAGACTTTTTGAAACTCAGAGGTGTGAACGACCAGGGTAAAACAGGGGGGTTTCATGACCAGTAAACTTGAAATTGTGACTTGAGACATTAGAACAAAACATATTAATATGATAACATATGTATAACACTAAATTGAACAATACTGTGTTATATATGTTTTTTAATTCATTAATTATTTTATTTCAATTAACGATTGTATTAAACACGACCATTACTTTATTCATTATTTCTGCTATGCAGGCTTATTTTGTAAATGTAATCATTTTAAATTTTACAAACATGGTGCTTTATGAAAATGTAACTGGACACATTTCCAAATTGTGATTGTGTTTACCCATCTATGCAAATGTTTGTTTATGTAGAAACGAAATAATTAGGTTAATCATTGTCTGTCTCCATCAGTTTAGTGTAGTGATTGTGTGCATTTGTGATGACAATAATGAAAGATACACTACACTTTTAGTTTTATTGTTCACCAAAAAAAAAGTGCCAAATAAGTTTTTATTTTAGATAAACTTTATATTTTCTAATTATATATATAGAAACAAATAAACTTTACATTAAATACATATAAAAGTTACTATACTACTTGTGTAAAAAAAAGCATCAAAAGAGTTTGAAATTGAGTTTTTGCTGTGGTATCAAAACTGATATTGATAATTGTGAAACCATGCCATATATTGTTACTGTGAAGTAAAATTAAGATTTTGGTCATATCACCCATCCCTATTCTTTGCTATATAGCAGAAAAGTTTCCCACAGTTTTACAGTTTTTTTAGTAGTGTTCACCATAAGTAATAGACTACATTGTAACCTTGTCAGAAGTAAATAAATGGCTGCTATTTTGCACTACATAAGTTTATTTGTAATTACCAGCAAGGAAGCAAGCACTTAAGAAAGAGAGAGAGAATGACAGAGAGAGCAGAAATGAAGTTTCTAAGTAGTTGCACACATCTAAATGCTTTTTGGCATTCAGAATAGGCCCAGATAGATTTCAGCCTAATAGGGATACCTGCACTGAATCTTCAATTTCACATGTATTTTGTGTATTTTCAAAATACTGTATTTGTATTTAAATACATTTTCCCACACAGTATTTTGTATTTGTATTTAAATACATTTTTCCACACAGTATTTTGTATTATCTCTGCTTGTTGTAGAGTGAGAATCCATTTGGGGTATCAGAAGTTGACTGTCTGAAAAAGTGGGGAATGCTGGGGAAATTATACTTTTAAACATGAAACTGAACCACCAGGAGGTGGCGGCAAGTGACTGTAGTCAGAAGGCTTGTTCGAGATGCATCAGTGCTGCGCAGACTGATCAGCGTATCAAAGTACCACGAGAAATAAATTAAATAGTTATTGTAAAGTCTCTTCTTATATGCTTTGATGCTCAACTTGTTTTAGACAATTGAAAGTTACTGGAAATAGGCATATTTTTCACAAAGCATTTATTCATTTTTTGATTATGTCCAAACATATGATAAAGATATGTAATAAAGGCAGGGTATTTAACAAACTTTATTATCCATAATAAGCCAGGCATCAGTGCACTGAACAGTAAACTTCACTCATTATAATAACACAAATAGAATAATATATAACTTGAATTAAGAAGATAAACAAGGTAACTGTGCTTGCCCTATAGCACTACTGTCAATCCAACAGGGGCAGGTTTATGGAGTCAATGGCTTCTCTGGTAATCAAATGAACAGGATCATATTTAAACAGTATCTTTGCAGTTTAATATTCACAGACACTAGTCTGCATCACGATTAGATTTAAGTGTTCTGACCTGTTTTTTTATTTTTTCATCAAAAATATGACAAATTCCGTGTTATATCCGTTTTATGACTTTAGGAACAGGCGCCAGATCAGGAGTCTCCATCTAAAGCAGAAAAATGAAAACATCACTAATCTACAAGACAAGTAGCTTTGTAATAAGTGGAATGATGTGCACATTATCCCACTGTTGTACGACATTTAGCTCATGTTAGCTCAATCGATTATTTTGATCCATTTGATCTTCTTGCTGTTCTTGTGGTCATCCTCTGACACCTAAAAGAAAAACAAACTCAGCTCAACAGCACCTCCAACGAACAAACAAACAGTGTTTTATGTGAAGCTGCGATCACATCACCTTAATCACAGCAGTACATTTGCACGTCATTGAGAGCGGTGTCATCTCCTATTCCCTGTGGCTCTTCAATCAGCGTTGAGATGCCGCAGATTTCTTTTCCCTGACATTTTGGGCTCCATTCCCTGACATTTGGGCACACACAGATGTGACAATATTATGATAAAATATGTAATTGTGCTGCTGGATTGAATGTCAGTCAAAAGTCCTTAAATGGCAAACTAATACCAGGATGATTTACAGCAGCACATTCTCACATGATGTTGTTTGCGTTCGTCTCATCTCCCTTTCCTTGGGAAGATTCAACTCTAAGCTGGAAAGCTTTTAAGAATCCAGAAGGACACCACTTGATATCTTCCACTTACCCCACCTGAAGAAAAATTCACGAAAAGAACTCTGAACAAATCAATTAATTTTAAAAAACAATCCTCAATTCACAGATCTAGCTTAAACATTTAATGCAATAATTGTTAATAAATCCATTATTTTGAGACGCAGGACTCATCTGGGCTTAATGGATTGCCACAGTGAAGACGAATCCCATTGAGCGCTGTATTATCATACCTAAAAAAGGAAGTTTCTTCCACCTTAAAACAACAACAACATTAAGGCAATCTTCCAATTAAAGGAAGGAAATGTTAACCCAACCATTGAAACATTTATCTTCTCATAACTGCATTTATCTTTATTTTCTTTAGTATTATACAGACATAAAAAAAACTTAAGCAGGTGCAGTTCCCTGGAGATTAAATGACTAACAGCAACTCCACAGTTTTGAACATTTGAAGCAAAATAGAGTAATGCACTCCACCCCAGACCATTGCCACTCTGTCATGGACTTCATACCCCATAATCCTTTGCCAGGACTCATCATTAATGATCATATCCACCTGTGCATCTTTACATTGTTAACCCGGCTTATATAAGCTTGTGTCTTTCAATTCCAATCAGTCTTGGTCAGTTGTTGTCTCTGCAAGGATGCAGTGTATGTTTTGCCTTGTTTTCCTTACATTTCTTATGTTCCTTTGCTCATATTAAACAAGGGTGCCAATGATTCTGGAGTTGACTATATGTTATGATTTACCAAAGCATTTTTTTTTTTTTTTTCTAGTGTGGTGGAAATGTGCTTTCATAGAACCCAGAACTTTAATGTCAAGTACTGACCCATAAAAAGACACTCAATAAATAATACATTCAAATAATGATAATTATTCACAGAATATCATGTGGTAACATTATATTTAAATTATATTATATGTATTATATAAATTACATTATATGTAAATTAATTCTTTAGTACAGGGGTTCCCAAATACATTCCTGGAGCCTCCCCAACACTGCATGTTTTCCATCCCTGCGTTCCAATGTCCATACTATCCATCCTAAATAGTATGTGAGATTAAAATAAGTGTGTCCCAAAGCATAGTATGTTGAAAAGAGTATGCTAAAAGTCCCCGGATGGTCTACTATTTCCGGTAGATTTTTGAAGTGTGGATCCGTGCACACTATAAAGGCTAATATTGCCCACAACCCATTGCGCATTGGACGAGGATTCAGTTCAGAACTACAAACACGAGTAAAAAGTGTTAAAAAAAGCTACAAAACATGGCGGATACGCGCGATCGACGCTGAGAGATTTGAGTGACTAATAATCAGTTTAACCTGATAGAAAATATATATTTAATGTTACCCGTGTTATTTTTCATCTGCAAATACCAATGTGGACTTTTATAAAGATCCGAATGGCCATTAACTTTTAAATGCATCATTATGCATTAATATGAGGAGAGTTCTCCTCGTGAAAGACCCGCGACTGCAGATCAACGTGCTGTATTTCTCTCCGATACGGTAGGAAATTAACTAAATGAAATGTGGAGGATGTAAGATGATTGACAGGGCAGTTTACGGTGACTGGATGCGACAGAGAGAATTGACGCGATTGTATGACGTGTTAGTATGTCCCAAAGCTTGTCTACTCTTTTGCTACACACTCAAAAGTAAGTACTTTTTGTTCACAGAAAGAGTACATACTTTTAGGGCGTAGTATAAGTAGGCGAATTGGAACGCAGCAATAGTCTTCTTAATCAAACACACCTGATCCAGATCATCAGCTCATTAGTCGAGACACCAATGCTGCGTTCCAATTCGCCTACTTATACTACGCCCTAAAAGTATGTACTCTTTCTGTGAACAAAAAGTACTTACTTTTGAGTGTGTAGCAAAAGAGTAGACAAGCTTTGGGACATACTAACACGTCATACAATCGCGTCAATTCTCTCTGTCGCATCCAGTCACCGTAAATTGCCCTGTCAATCATCTTACATCCTCCACATTTCATTTAGTTAATTTCCTACCGTATCGTAGAGAAATACAGCACGTTGATCTCCAGTCGCGGGTCTTTCATGAGGAGAACTCTCCTCATATTAATGCATAATGATGCATTTAAAAGTTAATGGCCATTAGGATCTTTATAAAAGTCCACATTGGTATTTGCAGATGAAAAATAACACGGGTAACATTAAATATATATTTTCTATCAGGTTAAACTGATTATTAGTCACTCAAATCTCTCAGCGTCGATCGCGCGTATCCGCCATGTTTTGTAGTTTTTTAACACTTTTTACTCGTGTTTGTAGTTCTGAACTGAATCCTCGTCCAATGCGCAATGGGTTGTGGGCAATATTAGCCTTTATAGTGTGCACGGATCCACACTTCAAAAATCTACCGGAAATAGTAGACCATCCGGGGACTTTTGGCATACTCTTTTCAACATACTATGCTTTGGGACACACTTATTTTAATCTCACATACTATTTAGGATGGATAGTATGGACATTGGAACGCAGGGCAAGACCTGAAATGGGTGTGTCAGACAAAGGAGACATGCTAAATGTGCAGTGCTGAGGAGGCTCCAGGAATATGTTTGGGAAACCCTGCTTTAGTATATTCAAGATGTTTTAATATTAGATGTTGCTGTTGTTCTCATTGTCATCCATCAAATATAAAGGTGGAAAAAACAAACATAATTTCCATAAAAAAAAATCTGCTCAATTCATTCTGCCCAAAACTAGTTAAGCCCTAATTAAAGATATGGTTTACTGATGATGTATTAAAAATCTTACCAAATAATTGGTTTCTGAAACAACAGTTCAATCACTGCAAAACATGCATGTCACTGAGGGCCGTGTCGTCTCCGACTCCCTGCAGTTGCTCTACCATCATCTTGATGCCACAGATACCTTTTCCTCCACACACTCCAGTGGCCCCAATCACCCCAGAAGTTAAACCTGGTGAAAATTCAGCAAGAATACAGTGTCAGTCCTGTTTGGAGAGCTACTGTTCTGTTTATGTAGTAAGTGAACATCACTTACCTGGCATTTCCATTGTGTTTGGTGTTTCTATGCACTGGAGAAAAAAAATCTTTCTTTCTTCCAGTCAGTGATCTCATTATCATATTCATGCAGTCCAGTGTGGGCTAATATCTGGTCACTATGAGCATGCTGATAACAGGGTCATATCAACTATTGTATTAACATTAATATCATGTCCACTCTTAACAGAAAACATGCATGTCATACTATATTTTGAATTCTAGACAGCACTGGTCAAAAACTTGGACACATTACTATTCATTTTACTACTCATTTTACATGTACATTATACTACTAATTTTCTCATGTTCCTCTATTAAATCCAGTCATGCAGCTGGTTCTTTTACCCAGAGCCGGCCAGTTATATAGGCAGTATAGGCAAATGCTAAGGGCGCAATCTCGCTAGGGGCCGCCAAAGAGGCCAGATGCGTGGACAGGGGCGGATCTACCGGGGTGGCATGAGGTGGCATCTGCCCCCCTAAGAAAAAGCTTTGCCACCCCCAAATTATCACAGAATATAATATGTAAGCAGTGTTTCAAGTACTGGAGCGGCGCTTCAATGTGATAACTAAAAAAAATTGAGTAACACAAAGTAATGGCAAGAAAACTCATCTTTCAATAAACTGCATGATGGTTTCAAGCGCACGCAGCGCGCCCAGTGTGCTTCATTAACAAATGACTCTTATGAACCGATTCTTTGAGATTCAAAAACACAGCGCAGCCAAGTTCACTTACGATTTTTTCCCATATTTGTACGTGATTCGGAAAATTACTGCTTCCTGGCTAGAAGTCCTGTGAGAAATGTCCCATCTGAATATGTCTGAGATTAATTTTCGTAATTTTTTGGCGAGCTGATTCAGCAACCGCCGGGATAAAAGTATTTTTGCCATCCGACGAACCAATAACATGAAATCAATAAGGAGATCCCGATCATAGAAATTAATAGCAGAGTTGGGGTAAGAATCTATATGTATTTTAGCTTTTCTCGATTGCTAACACATTATAAGTGATTCAGTTGGCCCAGTTTCCCAAACCATTCGTTCAGTTCTCAAAACGTTTAACAACATTAGGTAGCAAAACTGATGACACACCAGTCAAAATCTGAGAGAGCTGAATGAATAATTTACAGGGGTTTTAAACTTACACAGTACCAGTAGGCTACTTTAGATGAGGGAAATGTCACGTTGTACACCCTCAATGTTGTGATTGTCAACTATCTTTGTAGCCATTTGTTATATGTATAACGTTACTGTATTTGTTGTAGCGTTGAGAAATGATTGCCTAGGGATATAGTGTTGTGTCAGAAGACCAATACACTGCCCAAGTACTGTAATGAAATTTAGCTAAATGTGCAGAGGATGCTGAATTTACTTTTACTGTAATTGACAGTATATTGTATTTTGGTGCATACCAAGTTCATACTTATTTTTATCATGCTTTTCATCTACTGTAAGATCAATTTATAATAGTAAAATGAAATAGAGGTATTTTTGTTACAGTGTTATATGAATTGATCTCACTAGTGTTCACTGGGCAGTGCAGTAGTCTGTGTATTTGTTATGTTTTGTGTGTCATCTGATGCCAAAGTTTGATTTTGTCAGACAAGAATAAGTTTTTGACTAGAACATTTTATTTTGACCTGGATGTTTGAGGTTTGTGCAAGTTGGTGTATAGTTTTGATATTGTGTTTAGTTGTGAGAAAATGTTGAATTGTTTCATGAATTGTGCATTAGCAATCAAGAAAAACAATAAAGACTGAAAAGTTTGAAGGACAAATTTATGTTGGCTTGTCATAAACCCAAATTCAAGTCTTGTTTAAAAAATGTAAAAACTTTGGTCAGTTACTCCAGAATATAGATGTTCTGGGTGATTGCTAAAGTGTTGCTAGGTGGTTTCTAGGAGATTCTGGGTGATTGCTAGGCTCTTGCTATGCAGTTGCTGGGGTGTTGCTAGAGTATGTGGTTGATAGGGTGTTCTGGGTGAACACACACAGACATTCCCACCTCTGCTAATAACAGAAACACAAAAACTGTTTTGTTACTCTTTAACTTGCACTAAAATGTGATTTATACCATTGAAGTACCCTGTGTAATATTAATAAAACTGCTCATCTCCTTTAGTGATACAAGCTCAGACTCATTTAGAAGTTATACATATAGTGTATTTACTTGGTGCCATGATGGATATTGAAATTTTGTTATTTAATAATTTTAAACAGTATATAGATACTTTCTGGTAATGCAATGTTTGTGAACACAATTGTGTATGTCAGGCTATAAATCTCCAAAAACTATGCATGAGCGCTTGCTTTGGTATTGCCACCCCTCATAGACCTCATGCCACCCCTTTGCCACCCTATAAATAATTTTCTAGATTCGCCCCTTTTGGATAAATCACAATATACGGGGGCGCCAAAAAAAATCTTGCCTAGGGCGCCAAAGAGGCTAGAGCCGGCACTGCTTTTACCACTCAGTCCAGCTGAGGGAGTGACGTCGATGCATACCCTCTATAGAGAGCTGGACTGAGTGGTAAAAGAACTTGCTGCATGACTGGATTTAATAGGGGAAACTGCGAAAACGTGAATGTGGCGACCAGGGCGGGCGATAGCCGTGAGGGAATGGCGCGAGGCCGGTGACAACGAGCATCACCTGGGAGGCGCACCGGCTTTGAGTCTCTCACGGAGGAGCTCCGGGAGCTAAAAGGAGGAGCGACGACCGTGAAGGACGCGAGAGGACCAGGCCTGGATATTATTTTATGTTTTATTATGTTTGTGTGGCCGGCAGACGTCCGCGAGGGTCTGCCGGCATTACTTTCATTTTGTTCTTTGTTTATTTTGAATTAAAGTTTTGTTGAACGTTCGCCGGTTCCCGCCTCCTTCTTCCCGTATATACGAACTGTGTTACAGTGAGTAAAACAAACAAAAGGTTTGGCTCGAAAGTGTTTCTTACAACTTGTCAAATAAACCTAATCCATGGATATTGACATGCAACCAGGAGTCGTGTTTCCTGACATTTAAAATGTGCCTGATTTCGACGCCTGGGCAATACATAAAGCAAATCTGCCTGTGAATATTTTATATAACTTCAATATAGGTAGGTTTAAATACGAGTAATCACTTATATCAGTGTTAGGCTATATATATTGTCATATGGTCCAGCCCTTGTATAGTTTTTTTCAGTGTTTATTAAAAAACACCCAACCAAAAATCCTACATTGTGACCTTATTGGAATATAAAGTGGATTGGAATATCCAACTTATTCCTACACCCCATGACACTTTGCACGAATTATGGGTGTAACTTCCGACTCGCTCTAATGCAATAATGCAACCCGATCTCACGGCAATTCGTACGTATTTTACGAGGTGGCTAAATCGTATGAATTCATACGACCTCACTCGTACTAATTCATACGTTTTTTGCTAAATCGTATGTATTTTACGAGTTGACAAATTCGTATGAATTCATACGAATGACCTATCCCAAACCCCGCCCCTAAACCTAACCGTCACTGGGGTTTAGACAAATCGTACGAATTCGCACGAGTGAGGTCGTATGAATTTATACGAAATAGCCACCTCGTAGAATAAGTACGAATTGGTCGTGAGATAGCGTTGAATAATGCGTTTTTAAAAAACCTGGGTTGAATGAGACGACATTACTCACCCTTCAACCAACGAACATTAAAAGAACATTTAAAAGTGTAAAAGCATCAACAAGGTATATTCAACAGGCCATAAAAAGCACAATTCTTGCAATAACGGACGGGTATAGGCCTAACTATAATGATATCTGTATTATGTAATATATGTTGCCTTAATAAAAAATGTTCATGAACTTCAGCATTGCATGATACTATTTCAAAGTGATTTCCATCATTTTTACAGATAATTTTATTTAGAGATGAGAAAAACAAGAGGAGAAAAAGACCAAGAGATACTTTGTGCATTTTAGTACATTTTAATGGGATATATCATAAATTATATCGGGAGAACTGACCACAAATGTGCAGTATATGTTGTCTTTTTACTATTACAGCAATATGCAAAGAGACAAAAGAATATAATCACGAGGATAGAAAGCAGCGTCTGAAAATAGCTCTTACCATAGATATTCTTGTTATAACATATTATGTTAAAATACCAACGTTACATTAAGAAACATTGACAGCTCATTCAGTCAAACTGATTTCAAATATGAAATTTAATCGAAAGCTTGGCAAACAGCTTTAGAGAATTTGATGTTTCCCAATTCAAAGAGATAGGAGCTGCACTTGGATGCCCAAGAGGCGTTTCAAAGATGGCCGCCGAGTGAAATAACTTGAACATTGTCCAAGATGGTGGGGCAGTATTCTGAGGTGGAGTGCCCTCTGGTGGTAATCATGGGCACTCTAGCTGGTGACTGACAGGTTTAAAGGAGAATAAAGTCAAAAGCGCCTTTAACCCTGCTGTACATAAGTATTCTTATGCTTGGCTTGACTTGATTGTATGTAAATGGTTGTATATATGGCTTGTGTCAAAGAAAAAACTTCTGTCATGTAAAGAAAAAAAATTGACATGACTTGATTTTGCAGATTTTTTTCTTTTTGATAATTTGATTCATTTTGCTTCTTCAGTAGGCATGTGACGGTACCAAATGTTCATGTTGCGATTAATTGCTGAAGCTTTACAATAAAGTCTCATAATTTAATGCATTAACTAAGATTGAGCAATAGCTACATTTGTTACAGAAAGTATTATTATTATTATTATTATTATTATTATTATGTTAATGTTAGTTAAGAAATACAACTATGGAGTCAAATTAATGCCTTAAAGTTTTGCACAAAAATAAAGTTTTGCAAAACACAAAAAAGAATTGAGCAATAAAAAAAATGTTTTGCAAACAAAAATAAAGAATTGCAAAGGAAAAATAAAGTATTGAGCGGAAAAAATAAGTTTTGCAAACAAAAATAATAAATTGCAAAATAAAATAAAATAAAATAAAATAAACTAGTGCAAAAATAAAAATATAATCAATTACAAAAATCAATGACAGCTGTAATCCTATTTTATCTTTGCCACATATTTTTCATGCTCAGACCTACTAAATCATTTGCAACGCTCATTTTATTCTGCGTTTCAGTCAAGCGTGCGCTCACGATACCGGTTTTCTTTTGCGCTGCACTTTTCTGTGCGGTTCTCTTTATGGCACTGGTTTGACGTGGGGGTGGAGTCAAGAAACGGGGGCACGCCCCCGCGAAATGCATTGGAGGGGAACGTAATTACGACCCCCTCCAATGCATTTCTTATAGTAATATGACCCGTTTCGCTCTGTCTCACTGCCTGTATCCACTTTTGTGTCCTTAAACATTCGTTTTTTGGGGTCGACAGCTTATAAAAACTTATTTCTGGGTTTTTTAGCTTGTTAGCTGTACACCTTGTCACACAACACCTTTTAGGCATTGTTCGGTTTATTGTAATGTGTCAGAAAAGACAAGAAGGCAGCCTGGAGACGGTTGGATTGTTTTTCCCCCGGTGGGCGTGGTTTTCAGATTATAATAAATGCGCTCTGTCTCTATGCTTGCCTGCGTCCCAATGTGCATACTATCCATCCTAAATATTATGTGACACTAGTACTATTCAATACTATTTAGGGCGGATAGGGTGGATAGTATGCACACTGGGATGCAGGAGTTGATCTGTTCTGTTCCGATCTGCGTCTCCTGCCGATGACGTGTTTCGCGGAGGCGTGCCCCCGTTTCTTGACTCCACCCCCACGTCAAACCAGTGCCATAAAGTGAACCGCACAGAAAAGTGCAGCGCAAAAGAAAACCGGTATCGTGAGCGCACGCTTGACTGAAACGCAGAATAAAATGAGCGTTGCAAATGATTTAGTAGGTTTGAGCATGAAAAATATGTGGCAAAGATAAAATAGGATTACAGCTGTCATTGATTTTTGTAATTGATTATATTTTTATTTTTGCACTACATTATTTTATTTTGCAATTTATTATTTTTGTTTGCAAAACTTATTTTTTTCTGCTCAATACTTTATTTTTCCTTTGCAATTCTTTATTTTTGTTTGCAAAACATTTTTTTATTGCTCAATTCTTTTTTTTTGTTTTGCAAAACTTTATTTTTGTGCAAAACTTTAAGGCATTCCCTTACAGAAAAAACACATGAACTTCACATGTGATCACATGTTTTCCACATGTGATCACATGTGAACTTATATGATCACATGTGAGCAACATGTCACCACATGTGAACAACATTTCACCACATGTGAACAACATGTCACCACATGTGAACAACATTTCACCACATGTGAACAACATGTCACCACATGTGAACAACATTTCACCACATGTGAACAACATGTCACCACATGTGAACAACATGTCACCACATGTGAACAACATGTCAACACATGTGACAACATGTCACCACATGTGAATCACCACATGTGAAAAACATGTCACCACATGTGAACAACATGTCACCACATGTGAATCACCACATGTGAAAAACATGTCACCACATGTGAACAAAGTTTGAACATAATGGAGCAAGTGGCACATATGGAAAACATGTTACTAGCCTATAGGTTATAATGTGGAGCACATGTGGAATATATTTTCACATGTTGTAATTTTTTGGGCGACACAAAGTCAGCGGCTTGAAACGGTCGGACCACCGTCGGCACACCATCGGCAAGCTGACCAATCTGAAAATGCCGTCAATCTGACAGCGTTTTTTGGGTGGCACATCACCAGCGGTTTGCCGCTGCTGGGTCACCGTTGGTACACCAGTGGCAAGCCGATAATCGGTCCAGTTTCTACTAAGCGCTTACAGGACATCTTTTTTGATAAGTGTGTATTTATTTTATATTATTTTTACAGTTAAAAAATCTGAAAGTCTGAATAAAAAATATTAAGACTGACTTAATATCTATATCAAAAACTTGGTATAAAAAAACTGCCTATGGGCACGCTTTCAAATAAAATAACGTGGTTGAATGTTTGTAAAAAAAATAAATAATTAAGTTATAAAAGTTACACACTTATTAAGTTATAAAAGTGCCACAATTGTCCCACTATGCTGGGGTGGCATTTTGCTCCTATAGGGTCATAAAACTACAAAATGAGTTTTAAATTCATGATTTAATATTAATGAGATTTTTTTATGTAATGTTTTAATTCTAGATGTTTATTTATGTAAGTGCTGCATGACTGTGACGTGTTTTAATGCGTGTGCGCGCCGAACCGCTTTCAAACACTGGAGCGGCGCAGAGTTGCCATGGAAACGGAGAAACAACAACTGACAAGCAGCAAAAACAGCAGCCTCTCGCTGTTGTTTTCACTTCTTTCAGGTGAGTTTAGTCGCTAAAATCACACGAATAACACACACAACTGTTCTTGACACTTCTCTAACATGTAATTGACACACTTATGTTGAATATTTACTTTACAGAAACAGTTTAGTGTCTTCGAAAAACTCCGTTATCATCTCTGTTAGCATCCCGTTTTCAGAAGAGGTAGGCTAACTCTAACGATCGATTTGTTTATAATAGTTTAGGCTTTTAATCACATCTTTATGTGTAGATGATGTGTAGAGGTTTATGTGTAGAGGTTTTGATAGTTTTGTAAAGGTTTTGCTGTCTATGGGTGATTAGAAGCTGGCTAATTTATAAACGTAAATGTAGCCTACTGTTAATCGGTGACGTAACTTGCAGGGAGTACAAGTTTTCAAAAGAGTTTTGATCTCTCATGGTAAACAAATATTGATAAACATTGTTCTGTGATTTCAGCAGCGACAAAATAACCCCTCTACAACAGAGGGAAAGCTCAGAAGATTTCAGCATTTCTGAAGGAACCTGCTGACAGGAAGGAAACACAGGTGAAACTCACCAATTAACTCCATATCCATTTTTTCCACAATATTTTTTACCTATACCATGCATCTGTTATTTTCTTCTTTTATTTTCTCAAATTTACAGTTTTTATTTATTTAATTTGTTTTAAGAAGGCTTTGACATCCAAATGTAAGTGACACTGTATGAGCAATATTTAATGAATAAGTAAACAAAAAAACATAAATTCAGTTTATGTGTATTTTTCTTTTCCTGCTGTAACGTTAGCTTCTTTTCTTTTAATGAACCTGGCATTGAATAATAATATTGTTGGCTCTGTGACAAATTGTTTATGTTCCTAGATCCTTCCCTGTTGATGCCCTGCACCATAGCAGAGTTGGAGCGGATAAAAAAGTTCCTGTCGGACCAAATGACTAGTAAGTAAAGCCTCTTAAACATACACTAATGTTCAAAAGTGTGGGGTCGATAAGATTTTTAATGTTTTTAAAGTATCTTCTGTTCACAAAGGCTGCGTTCATTGGATCAACATACAGTAAAAACAATTCTGACTTTATAACTCGCAATTCTGACTTTATATCTCACAATTCTGACTTTATATCTCGCAATTCTGATTTTATACCTCGCAATTCTGACTTTATAACTCGCAATTCTGACTTTATATCTCGCAATTCTGATTTTATACCTCGCAATTCTGACTTTATAACTCGCAATTCTGACTTTATATCTCGCAATTCTGATTTTATACCTCGCAATTCTGACTTTATAACTCGCAATTCTGACTTTATAACTCGCAATTCTGACTTTATATCACACAATTCTGATTTTATACCTCGCAATTCTGACTTTATAACTCGCAATTCTGACTTTATATCTCGCAATTCTGATTTTATACCTCGCAATTCTGACTTTATAACTCGCAATTCTGACTTTATATCACACAATTCTGATTTTATACCTCGCAATTCTGACTTTATAACTCGCAATTCTGACTTTATAACTCGCAATTCTCATTTTATACCTCGCAATTCTGACTTTATAACTCGCAATTCTGACTTTATAACTCGCAATTCTGACTTTATATCTCGCAATTCTGACTTTATACCTCGCAATTCTGACTTTATACCTCGCAATTCTGACTTTATATCTCGCAATTCTGATTTTATACCTCGCAATTCTGACTTTATAACTCGCAATTCTGACTTTATAACTCGCAATTCTGACTTTATAACTCGCAATTCTGACTTTATATCACACAATTCTGATTTTATACCTCGCAATTCTGACTTTATAACTCGCAATTCTGACTTTATAACTCGCAATTCTGATTTTATACCTCGCAATTCTGACTTTATAACTCGCAATTCTGACTTTATAACTCGCAATTCTGACTTTATATCTCGCAATTCTGACTTTATACCTCGCAATTCTGACTTTATAACTCGCAATTCTGATTTTATACCTCGCAATTCTGACTTTATAACTCGCAATTCTGACTTTATAACTCGCAATTCTGATTTTATACCTCGCAATTCTGACTTTATAACTCGCAATTCTGACTTTATAACTCGCAATTCTGACTTTATAACTCGCAATTCTGACTTTATAACTCGCAATTCTGACTTTATATCTCACAATTCTGACTTTATAACTCACAATTCTGATTTTATATCTCGCAATTCTGACTTTATACCTCGCAATTCTGACTTTATATCTCGCAATTCTGACTTTATATCACAATTCTGACTTTATATATCACAATTCTGACTATCTCACAATTCTGACTTTATATCTCGCAATTCTGACTTTATATCTCACAATTCTGACTATCTCACAATTCTGACTTTATATCTCGCAATTCTGACTTTATAACTCGCAATTCTGACTTTATATCACAATTCTGACTTTATATATCACAATTCTGACTATCTCACAATTCTGACTTTATATCTCGCAATTCTGACTTTATATCTCGCAATTCTGACTTTATATCTCGCAATTCTGACTTTATAACTCACAATTCTGACTTTATTTCTCACAATTCTGACTTTATTTCTCACAATTCTGACTTTATTTCTCACAATTCTGACTTTATTTCTCACAATTCTGACTTTATTTCTCACAATTCTGACTTTATATCAAGCAATTCTGACTATAACTCGCAACTCAACAGACCAAAAAAAAAACATAAAATCCTTAAAAATTTGAGCACTTACAATGAATTATTGTTGAATTAATGTTTTATTGTAATTTGCTTGCTGAGCCAGATGACTGTTGTTTTTGTTAAAAAATTATTATTATTGTGTTAATGTTGTTTACTGAACAATATAATATTATTATTACATTAACTTATGTGTATTAATGAAAGCTTGTATTTTCATGATTTTCATCATAACAAAATTCAATGTAGTTGTAAATAGAATAAAATAAAACTGTATACCAGCACCAGCATCCCATTCCAGCAAGACCAGCATATGTTGTGTTTTGGTGCTGGTATGCTGATGACCAGCATACCAGCACCAGCATCCGGAAACGGAAAAGATTAGTTCATTTCTCGAGTCCTCGGGTCCGAGTCGTTCGTTCAAGTCCCCATAGGCTGAATACAGAAACAGAAATGATTAGTTCATCTCTCGAGTCTTCGGGCCCGAGTCTCGTTCTTTTGTCACGTGACCGCTTCCCGGTCCAGTGTCTCGCAAAATATACAACATTACATTCGGATTATAGACTGTATATTTTACTATATTTAAGAATTATCATAAAATTATCAAAATAAGTCTGCAATAAACATCTGAACAAAAAGAAAGTTCCATCTTGTTTGTGTAAGAATATTTTTATTGTTAAATGTGGTGTTGTTATTATTTAAATTATTTAAAATAAATATTATTACAAACGAGGACTCGAGAGATGAACTAATCATTTCTGTTTCTGTATTCAGCCTATGGGGATTTGAACGAACGACTCGGACCCGAGGACTCGAGAGATGAACTAATCTTTTCTGTTTCCGCCAGTACAGACTGCATATCCGTGCCCTAATATGGAGCTGTGACTTGATGAACGAACGACTCGGACCCGCGGACTCGAGAAATGAACTAATCTTTTCTGTTTCCCGTAGTATGCTTATGAGATGTTGCGCATGCGCGGTCAACACAAAATGAACGAATCGCTCTCTGAGATGACTCGTTGTCCCGAGTCATATTTAAGACTCGTTCAAAATGAACAAATCGTTCATGAACGACACATCACTATTTTACGGTCTATGCTCGCAATGCGGAGCCAGGCGAAAATATAAACGCGCCATTTTATTTCTCCATTTAATAAACAGATAGGTATTTGTTGTAAAAGAAATACAGTTACAATTTCAAGGATTTTCAAGCACTTTATCCAAAATTCAAGCACTTTTCAAACCTTGAAAACACATCATCAAAATTCAAGCACTTTCAAGGATTTCAAGCACCCGTACGAACCCTGCATATACGTAGACATAAATAGAATACTCTGAGTCAGATACAAATCTTTATATGTTATGTTTTTACCTCACTAGAAATCCTTAGAGTCATTAGAACTCCCATTTTGGATGGCTTCTAGAGGGCATGCTGTAGGTGCGCACAGGATATGATTGGCTACTACCAATATAACATATCATATACGATCCTGAAATCCATAAAGAAAAGAAATAAAACTTTACTTTATCAGGATAGTTTACTTTATTTATTAAGTTTACTTTATCAGGATAGATGTTTGCACTGCCCTAATCTGATTGTTTTACTATCCCAAAACAGGAAACCTGCTGAAGGAGACACAGAGGACTGAAACGACATTCCACACATTCAGAAACTCACAATTCATATTTTTATATTTGGTTTTGCTTTTTTTGTTTTAAAAATTCATATTCACATTTGTATTTCTAATTAAATTAAATAAAATAATTGTTTATAAATAAAGAATTGTAAATAAATTTGAATTGTTTGTTTTAATGTTGGGAAACATGGCTATAGGCCCTACATAAGAACATGCTATCATTTTCTGTTGTTGTTTTGTTAGAAATGATTGTTGATGGGTTTCAAATGTTATTCCAAGGATCGCACATGGGAATGTACATGTTTCACATGTGATCTCATGGTTTCACATGGGAATATACATTTCACATGTGATTACATGGGTTTCACATGGGAATTTAAGGGTTTAACACGTGATCACATGGTTTTCACATGGGAATATGCGTTTCACATGTGATTACATGGGTTTCACATGGGAATTTAAGGGTTTAACACGTGATCACATGGTTTTCACATGGGAATATGCGTTTCACATGTGATTACATGGGTTTCACATGGGAATATAAGGGTTTAACATGTGATCACATGGGAGTATACATTTCACATGTGATTACTTGGGGTTCACATGAGACTTTATGGGTTACACATTCCATCACATGGGTTTCACATGGGAATATACATTTCACGTGTGATTACATGGTTTTCACATGGGAATGTATGCGTTTCACATGGCTATTTTATACATGTTTCACATGTGATTTCATGGGTTTCACATGGGAATATACACATGTTTACATGGGTTTCACATGGGAAAACATGGGTTTCACATGTGTTTCACATGGGAAAACATGTGTTTCACATGTGTAAATGTTCCAAAAGCACACATTTCCCATGTGAAAAACATGTGATCACATGTGAACACATGTGCTTTTCACATGTGATCACATGTTAAATTTCACATGTGCATTTTGTCACATGTGATCACATGTGCTTTTCACATGTTTTCACATGTTAAATTTCACATGTGCAAAATCACATGTGCATGTGGTCACATGTGACCACATGTGTTTTTGCACATGTGAAGTTCATGTGTTTTTTCTGTAAGGGTTAATTTGACTCCATATACAACTGATCATTGTTAGTTTTATCTCGGGTCCATTAAATAAGTTCTTTTGATTTTAGTAATGTTATTAAACAGTAACTAATAATTAACATAGACTAAGAATAATTAATGCTTTATAAGAATTTTTCATTGTCAGTTTGGTAATAATGAATTAACATGTTAACTAATGAAGCCGTATGTCTTTAAGTTTTACTGAACAATAACAAATAATCAGAACATTTCTAATCATTAGGGCATGTTGTAGTCCAGATTAAAAAATAAATAGCCTATTAAGTATTTGAGTATTAAGTATTTGGTGCTGTGATGAACAATATTGAGATTACAAAAAAATAAAAAATAATAATGGCTGTTTGAGGCATTTTAAAAACTTCACTAGCGCAGCCGCTTTGTTAACGGGGTTTCCAGGGTAACCGCTGCATTCGGCGGTTCCATCAGTGCCCTCTGCTGTCAGAGAGTGAACGTGCACTTTCATTCAGCGCGTCTCCATAACTCATTCTGCCATGTTCTTCTCATGCACGTTGGGCTTGTTTACATCTGAGCGCGTGTCCCTTTGACGCAGAATACAGCGGTGTTGTACATTTTATATGGTTGATGGGGAAAGTATTCTTAAATGCATTATAAAAATGTATAAGTGGTGATAAATTATTATTTACGGTATTTTGAAGTGCCCACGATAACAATATCGTGCATATTCATTATCGTGATATATTGCATTACCAAATATCGGCACATGTCTATTCTCCAGTAAATGTATCTTGACTTAAGAATGTTTGGATATTTGTACTGGAAAGTAACAAAAACTATGGAGTTAGAAAATCAAAACCTCTTCCATGAGCCAATGTTCAATGTACCTTCAAACGAAACCCCATGGCGTTCATTCCAGTTAGACACAATTCCCTTTCACCCCACGACCCCCACTCCATTCCATTCATCACAGTCAGAAATTAAACGAAATGTCTTTCGATGCTCAGCTCAGAACGTCTTCCTGTGGACTGAACGCTCACATGCAGCCCAATTATAGCCAACAGTGTAAAAGCAAAGGAAATGAAGTGATGCATTGCCACAGCAATGACCTGATGGATAAAAATAATGATTAAATTAATTCTGTTTGGTTTCTACACTAAAAACTGACCCTGGGTTAGTAGCAATGCTTGCAAGAAAAAGATCAGCTAAAATGAACCTTCTGTCATCATTAATCTACTCTACCTTCATGTTGTTCCAAACCTGTATGATATTCTTTCTTCCAAACTGCACAAGAAGAATTTAAGTATCATTAAAGTATTTTTATACAACTTGACTTCTGAAGTCATATAATTTGCATGAAGAAATAAACACACAGCTAAAAAAATCAGTATTTATGATCAATACAACAATGCAAAACTAAATTATTGAGTCAATGACCTCGTAAAACTAATCCATATGAATTTAGCGGTTTAGTCCAAATTTTCTGAAGAGACTTGATCACTTTATATGATGAATAGATTGAATTTAGTAGACACTTTAATATCCAAAACATTCATGCATGATGTCCAGTCAGCCTCAGGCTTTGTTTTGTGATAATGACCGACTGACTGTGAATTATCCCTTACAAAACTGTTTTATGACATGGTTCATGTTAGCTTATCATAGTATGATGATCAATTATTACAATCCATTTGGTCTTCTTGCTGTTCTTGTTGTCATCCTCCTACACCTGAAAAAACAAACAGATTTAGTTGATCTGCAGTATGTGTCAGTCTGAGGTTTAGATTATGATCACATCACCTTAATCACAGCAGTACATGCGCACGTCATTGAGAGCGGTGTCATCTCTTAAGTATCCCTGTGGCTCTTCTACCCGCGTCCTGATACCACATATCCCCTTTCCCTGACACAATGGGCTCCAGTCGCCCCATTCGCCCCGGTCTGTGCCGTCACCCTGAAGCAACAAGTCTGTACCCTCACCTTGACTGCATTTGAATCTGAAATAAATGTGAAAGTATTATGTTAAAGTGCCCATATGCTTTTTTGAATATGACCTTGCATTAAATGTGGGATCGGAAAACTGGGCCCTTCACAAGCTCCTGTTCAAGATGCTTACACAGAAATGCATTAACGTGTGTTCGCCCCCAAAATTGGTCACTTCCAGACCATTTCTTAGGTTTGCATTCGAGGGTCAGTTGACAGGGACAGGACCATGTACTGGTCGCGGAAGCTGCCCTTGCCCCGTTAAGGGAAATGGACGTTTGCATTCTCAAATATCTTGATGATTGGCTCATTCTAGCTCACTCTCGAGATTTGTTGTGCAAACCCAAGGACATGGTGCTCAGGCCTGCCTTGTGCCTCATATTCAGTGATATTGCTTAATTGAGCTGCTTGATAAGGGACCTTAAACTAAGACCTTAATGGCAAATTCTAACCAGAATGTTCTGCCAAATACTAACCTGATGTTGTTTGCGGCCGTATTATCTTGAAGTTTTTGGGCAGACTGGACTCTTAGCTGGAAAGCTGTCAAGAATCCAGAAGGACACCATTTGGCATCTGTCCACTCACCCCAGCTGGAGAAAAAACACAATTTATGGCTTTTTTGAAGGTTTATTGAAGACATTGAAGAACTTTAGTGATTAAATGAGGAACTGTTTTCAAGAAAATCCTCAGTTAATTTCTCTAACCTATGAAGAAACTGCTCTTTAATGTAATAAACCCAGAGTAAACCTGCTGTAACTAGTTTTCATTTAGAGTCTGAGTCCATTACCTTCCTACATCGGACTGAACGAAGGTGTCCTCATTTGAGTCTAACAAGTCTTTGGTCTGACTGACACAGTAAAGACGAATCCCATTAAGTGCTGTGTTGTCCGATACATGAGGTTTTTCCACCTAAAAACAAAACAAAAAACAGTAACAACATTAAGACAATCCTCTATTTGATAACGTTCGTGGCAGGTAAACTAAGTTAAGTGACCAACGGCTCAACCGCTTCGTTCTTACTGCACTGCAAAAAATATATATATGCTGTATATTTTTTCTAGATTTCTTTTTCTTCTTGTTTTCCAGTACAAATATCTAAATATTCTTAAATCAAGATACATTTACTGGAGAAGCAAAATAATTTTTTCTTCTTTATGAAAAATGTGTCAAAATGAAATGCTTGAAACAAGAAAAAAATATGTCAACTTGTTAAAGACTGTTTATTAATACGCAATATTCATAATAAAAATTGTAAATTGTAAATCCACCACGTTTAGGCAAGTTTAACTGGAAAACAAGATAAAAGTACTGATTATTTAAATTTACACAAGATTTACTAAATTTTACATTTCGGGAATTGATTGGATCATGAAAAATCTTGTTTTCCCTCTGAAATAAGTTTTTTATTTTCTAACTCCATTGGCAGATACTTTTCTTGTTTGAAGCTCAAACTCATAATTTGATAAGTCATTTTGCTTCTCCAGTAAATATATCTTGATTAAAGAATGTTTAGATATTTGTACTGGAAAACAACAAAAATACAAAGTTAGAAAATCAAAACCTCTTCCATGAGTCAACTTACCTTCAAACTAAACCCTGCGGCATACGTTCCACTTGGACACAATTCCCTTTGACCCCACAACCCCCCCTCCAGTCCATTTGTCACAGTCAGCAATGATACAAAATTTCCTGTGGACTGAACGCTCACATGCAGCCCAATAACGACCAACAGTGTAAAAGCGAAGGAAATGAAGTGATGCATTGCTACAGCACTGACCTGGTGGATACAAATAATGATTAAAATATTTCTGCTTGGTTTCTAATCCAAAAACTGACCCTGGGTTTCTGAGTCATCTGTGATTGGTCAGTGGAACCCTCTGCTTCTTTATTGAGCCAACCAAAACAATACATTTATATGGTTTATCAATAAATTCAGCCAATCAGCAGCCAGGAACACTGAGCACACATCAATTCCTGTAAATGAACACACAAAAATTCAAACATCTGTTTGTTTAAACAGTAGTGTCCTTGGAATGTGTTTAACTCAGTAAAATGCCAATGAAATGCTGAGCTGATTTTGTAATTTTAAAAAGTTTAGAAATAGTAAGCAAATAGTAAGACCGACCTTAAAAACATTGTCATCATTTACTCACACACACTCATGTTGTTCTAAACCTGTATTACTTTCTTTATTTCAAGAAGAATTTAAAAGGATTTTCACACAACTTGACTTCTGAAGTCTTATGATAATTTGCATGAAGAAATGAATACAAACAGATCATACTCTGTTAGCAAATGAATCAGCGTTTATTATAATGCAGAACTAAATGATTGTGCATGGTCGAATTGCCAGTAAAATCATGTGCCCTTTGAATGCAATACATGTCTGTTTAGATCTGTCACATGACTAATATAATAAATAATAAATTTTCTGCATAACATTTCTACCATAACATTCTCAAGTTAAGGAAAAAGCCTCATATTTATACACAAGATTTAGCAAAATCATCCACGACGTCCAGGCCGTCCAATCGTAGTACTCAAAGATCAACCAATACCATATATGGCTTATTGAGAAATATAATAACTAGTAAGAGAGGACAGATGTTCGAATGCATTCGTGTCTTGAGTTCCTGTTTGTGTGAGTGTATAAAGCCTAGTTCTGGTTTTGTCTAGGTGTGTCCATGATGTGCAGATAACATAACGAAAAGAAGTTACACAAGGGCAGTCTTACACAAGAATAGTCAAGAAACAAGAAAATATTAACAATTAAAGTCACTTTAAATGAATTCTGTATGGTTTATAAACTAAAACCAACCCCGGGGTCAGTAAAACCGCTCTAAGGATTCTTTTTTCTGATAATTTTTTGAGCCGATCAAAACATCTTCAGACTACATTTACGCTTTATCAGTATTGTGATGTCCTGGTTCTACCCAATGAGCAGCCAGGAGCACCGAGAGCACATCAATGACCTGTACATGAACACACAAAAATACAATCACTGATCCAATAAAATATACTTTTAACCGTCAGTGTCCTTGAAAACTGTTTTCTTGGTAAAATGCCTAAAAAATTATTTGTAACCCCATCGTCTCGCAAGAGATGATGAGAACTCAAGAGAGCACAGTGTGTTTATTGCAAATCAGTTTATTAGAAAACATTCAAAAGTTGCACAACGTGTAATCAGAAATGGCAAAGAAACAAAACAAGCAAAATCTAACAACTGTAACCACTAAATATAACAATCATATGCAATAGCAATTGCTCTACACTCAATCACAAATAAAACAATTAAATTCACATTTATTTGTATAACGTTTTTCACAATCGATATCGTTTCAATGCATTCTTCTTACAGAGAATGAATGTCAACATTACAATTTAGAGTATTCTGTTATCGGAGGTGACTGTCCAATGTATGTGGTTTCAGAAATGTACATATATAATCATGCAGTTGGCTAACAATATAATAATTTAGGCAATTTAATTTACAATCACTGTTAGCAGATTAATGATTACATGTTAACAATAATTAGGATATAGAAATTTGGGAATGTGCATGTTGATCCAGATGTTCCTTCATCTGAAGTCCTCGCAGGAGTTGGTGCCGTCTCTTCACATGTGTTGGTCATCTGAAGTGTTCATAAGAGGCTGGATCCAAACTGAAGCTGATACTCTCTAGTCACCTCAGGACAGGTGTCCTGGAGTAAAACAGAAAAGCAAATGGAGAATAATTAGCGTAGCTGCTGTTCATAATATTAAACAAAGATAATCATGGGCAATTGATCTGATATGAGATGCATTATGTGAACGGTCCGTGTACCTTCGTATAATTTGTTTTTTCGTTTTTGTCTTCTAAACGGAAAAAGGAAGAAAGCATTCATTTATCACATATTCGACCCTCCTCATGAGCATAAATAAACAAATCTCGAGTCGTTTTTTTCATATTTTTATTTTCGTTTTAATCCCACTTTGTTCTAATCCACCAAAAGGAAAAACAATAAAACCAAAATGGATAAACGGCTTGAATATTTGATTTCTACATGGGCGGGAATAAAACGCCCCTTTCCGCTGATTGGTCAACCAAAGATAAAGCCGCGCCATCAGTTCTCAGCTCCAGAATCCGCTCCGCTCAACAGTAGACTATATATCCGATACATTTGTACGGATTATTACAGAGTTTATTGCAACTACATTTAATCTAGTTCTCATCAAACAGCCAGACTAATAAATAGCTCGACACAACCCGTGCTGGGGTAGAGCCTAGACAGAGCTTTCTTCTGTATTCATTCGCGTAAGTTTAAATATTAATATTTGGCGGATTTATATCGTATTAAATATTAATTTACGTGGCATCTGCTCTCACCTACTCCTAGCCTATGTATTTACTTGGCACACCGCTGTTTTATTTAGCTGACCAATTCTAAAAATCTCTGCTGGAGCAACGCGACGCGCTGGACAGCGCGGAGAGAATGTATCAGACATTTCATCTGGGTCTATATCTCATCAAACAACCAGATTAATGAATGGCTCGACACAAACCCTGCAGACCATAGCTTTCTTCTGCCTGCGCATACATTTACATGCGGTGGAATTAGTTTATCATATTAAATATTAATTTATTTATATTGCATCTGCTGTCACAACTACCCCTAATTGGCACACCGCCTGTTTTATTTAGCTGATCATCTCTTGAAATCTGTGCACCAAAAATGCACGACGAACAGCGCAGAGTGTTACATTGAGTATGTCCCTCAAAACAATGTCAGGACTGCTGATCTGCACTTCACTACAGTGTTAATGAAATAAACGGTACAAAACAATGTTTTATTTTTTTTCTGCCAGCTAAATTTCTAAATCAGTCACAGATCATTGTGCGACTCCTGACATAAGGCGCACAGAGTAGCCTATAGTAGTAAATTCGTGAATGAATCCGAGTCTTTGAGTGATTCACCAGCCATACAGCCTTTTATTACTGAATGAATCAGCGTTTCGAGCGAATCGATTGAATAAAATCACTCGTTCATTAACAGAGTGACTTGCTGCCACCTACTGGCGATATTTTATATTCGTTTCATCTTGTAATTTATTTCATATTTCTGTATTCAAATCATTTTGTATAAAACATAAAATCAATGTAATTGCATTATGTATTTGCTCTGCTGTGTGAATGTATAAACGGACCTCTCTAAGCAGCATTAATTGTGTAAATACATCTAAAAGCAACTTCAGATGCTACATTGCCACCTCTGCAGTGCAAGATGCCTTTGAAACAAAATAATGTAAAAAATATAATTGTATCGACTAAATGTAAGATTTTAAATTAAAAATGGCATGCCTTTAATATGATATTGCTATTTTAAATATAGCCAACGCTATCTCACGACCAATTCGTACTTATTCTACGAGTTGGCTATTTCGTATAAATTCATACGACCTCACTCGTGCGAATTCGTACGATTTATCTAAACCCCTGTGACGGTTAGGTTTAGGGGCGGGGTTTGGGGTAGGTCATTCGTATGAATTCATACGAATTTGTCAACTCGTAAAATACATACGATTTAGCAAAAAACGTATGAATTAGTACGAGTGAGGTCGTATGAATTCATACGATTTAGCCACCTCGTAAAATACGTACGAATTGCCGTGAGATCGGGTTGCAATAGCTTATTTTACTAATTAATTTTTTAACGGTAATAGATGGAAATAACCCTTAAACACGTAATGAACGGCAAGACGCATTGAAAGTTTCTGTTTCTGTTCTGTTTTCAGTTAAAAAATGTGTCATTTAAGTGTCATTTAAGTTAATAATTATTGATTTTTACAACGAAAGTGATTCAATCAAAACCTTTAGCTCGATAGACTTTAGCTGCTGCAAAGCCAAAACAAACGCTGTCTATTAATTTTCCTGAAGCTGCTTTGAAACAATCTGTATTGTAAGAAGCGCTATATAAATGAAGATGACTTGACCCTTGAATCGATTCTGCTCTGCGCTTCAGTAGACTGACCAATCTCAGCGCTGTCCAGTGCGGCACACAGTCCGGCACACAGATTGAGGCTAATAAGTGTGCCAAAGTTGTGATGCCACGTAAATTAATATTTATTACGATAAATTAGTATTTCACGGCACGCGAATGAATACAGAAGAAAGCTCTGTCTAGGCTCTACCCCGGCACGGGTTGTGTCGAGCTATTTATTAGTCTGGCTGTTTGATGAGAACTAGATTAAATGTAGTTGCAATAAACTCTGTAATTATCCGTATGTATCGGATATATAGTCTACTGTTGCGCGGAGCGGATTCTGGAGCTGAGAACTGATAGCGCGGCTTTATCTTTGGTTGACCAATCAGCGGAAAGGGGCGTTTTATTCCCGCCCATGTAGAAATCGAATATTCAAGGCGTTTATCCATTTTGATTTGTTTTTCCTTTTGGTGGATTAGAACAAAGTGTGATTAAAACGAAAATAAAAATATGAAAAAAACGACTCGAGATTTGTTTATTTATGCTCATGAGGAGGGTGAATATGTGATAAATGAATGCTTTCTTCCTTTTTCCGTTTAGAAGACAAAAACGAAAAAACAAATTATACGAAGGTACACGGACCGTGAACGCTTGGCTAAAGAGATGCGTCTTTAATCTAGATTTAAAGACAAACAGAATTTCACTCCAAACTCCAAAGCAAAAGTAATCACCAAATCAAACCACTACAAACATACGAGGAAGAAACTGTTCTCATGCCTACACTCAAAAAAATGGTTTTGCAGCACTGTTGGTTTTACCCTAATCTGTTTTGTTAAAATAACACACATACATTTCTTTTCCCACCAAAACACTATTGTATTGCGTTTCATTAACTGAAACTGTGCCAATTTCCACTATACTTAATTATCAGTCGTTAAACTAATGTAAAGTGTTTAAGTTCGCGATTCAAAAAACCGGATGTGACGACTTCTAACGTATTTGATGAAGACTGCGCGAGGTGAATGGCGTCGGTCCGTGTACGTTTTGATAGTTTGTTTTCCAATTTGAAATGAAATACGCAGAAACGAGAAAACGGTCGTTTCCCGTTTTTTCGTTTGTTAAAAAAAACGGAAAAATGAGATTTTGACTCGATTTTCGTTTTTTCGGGTCACAGATAGAAAACGGAAACACGACTTCAAAACTCGTTTCCACATGTGGGCCGTCATTACACGCCCCTTTCAGCCGATTGGTCAATCAAATCTGAGCCAGTGACGTCATCTTCAGTTCGTTCAACAAAATAACAGTCCTCTGCCGCTATATGGCTATATCAGTAGATGACATAAATCGTCTTTCTTCTGTGCAACCTAACGCGTATTTCACAGAAATATTTATTTCAGAAATGTTAATCAGCACACAGACTGTTGTAATGCTGTTTGTAGTTTAATATGCATAGTGAAACTGCACTACCCACACAGAGGAGCGGATGAAAAGCACAGATTTTTTATTTATTTTTTTAACAAAAAAACTACAGTTTTTATTTTATTCTATTTTGAATAAATAGAATAAATCACAATAAATAAATAGTGTAAGCAATTTTGAAAAACGAACAATAGCTCATCTCTCTTTATTTATTTATTTTATATAGCCTAACATTGCCTACTGAATGGCTAATGTTAATAACCCTTTGGTTAAAAGATTGAGGGAATATGTAAAGATCAAACATTAAAGATCAAAATTACAGCTACATAGCTATTTTAGTTATGACAAAAATAATATATAAATGTTAAGCCAAAACGAATTAATTTGAACTGAAACAGAAACCGGCGTTATAACTACCTCTCTAGTTTGACACAAATCCAAATGTTTCAATATTCACGATTTGGAGGCTAAACTATATTTATTATTTAAACGCTTTTATTGTAGCCTACACAGACTACTTAAAATGAGCAGTATAACTTTTTGTATATTTGGTTGAATGTATGTTATTTTGACAGTTAACAGGCTGCGATGTCAAGTTACTAAAACTGATGTTGCGCGTGATGCGCCGACGAGTTCACTTGAATTTTCTTATCCTAAAAGCGGAAACAACTTAAAATACTCAGACATTTATGGTCAAATATATGTAACACCATTCGAATCTGTGAAGGGTTAAATAGGCCTATTATTTTTGTACACTCACAATAAAAACAAAACATTGCTCGTAAAATAAACAAAGAAATTTTCTGCCGTCTCGGTTTCCTTTCTGTGAACTTCTCAAAAATGAACCGACGCTCATATTGTCGCAATTTTCCCCTTTCATTTTGGTAATATGTTAATTACTTAAGTGAAATACATTTCGCGCATAGGCTATTTATTCCCTTTATATAATTGAATCCTTTTTTCTCCGTTCACAGAAGCGCTGCAGGTGCATGATGATGATGAACCCTCATTTTCTGTTGTTTATTCTGCTATTTGTTCATGTAGGCTAAAACTAAACCCCTGGGATTTTTTTAATGATTCACAGACATTTATCAAATTTCGTTTAATTCTAATTTAATATAATCTTTGTCGGTTAATGAAACGATGATCGCATCAGTCAAAAAGTCAGGGGGAAAAAACAGAAATTATATTGCAAAGCAACAATAATTTTCGTTTAGTTTAATTTTTTCAAAACATCCACAGAACTGCTGCTGCATACAGTAAATTTTCCCGCTGTTTAAGCCACGAATATTTGCAAAATAAAATAATTACAAAGATAATAAAAGTTCTATGTTTAATATACGAGAGTTTTTGTTATGCTGTTGTCCACTAAAGCAATTGACGCAGAATCGCCAATAGCCGTTAAATCGAAATTGAAAGTAAAATGTTCAGGGCCATTTATAGCTAATTCATTCAAAAGCGAAGGAAAGACTGAAAAAGTGAGGATAGCAAGTAAACTGTGACATATAATAATGTTCACTGTTCATAAAAGTGTTTAATTTAAGAGATAAAGTCAGCATGGCCATTTATAAGCTAAGAAAAACTAAAAAGCCCCCCGATGGTGATACCGTTATTAGGTGTTGCCACCTAGTGGATAGCCTATTTTCTAATATGACTGCATAGTCTACTGCAAGGAATGCGTCTGCTAAATGATTGAATTTAAATGTATAAAATGTAAACAAAACATTAAAATAAGAAAAAAAATGAGTGCAGTAGCCACTGATCTATAACAGAGAATAGCCTATCATTATGTATAGCCTATTGATCGGTGGTAGTAGCCCAAAGGATGTCATGCGCTTGGTAACAGATGTAGAGGCATTTACATTTTAAAAACACAATGACAGCTTAAAAACAGACTTAATTAAATTTATTGTAGGTTTTTTAAACTTTTTTTTATCTATGCAAAAATATTTCTGTGAAATACGCGTTAGGTTGCACAGAAGAAAGCCGATTTATTACATTTACTGATATAGAGGCAGAGGACTGTTATTTTGTTGAAGGAACTGAAGATGACGTCACTGGCTCAGATTTGATAGACCAATCGGCTGAAAGGGGCGTGTAATGACCGCCCACATGTGGAAAACGAGTTTTGAAGTCATGTTTCCTCCTTCTATCCGTGACCCAAAAAAACGAAAATCGAGTCAAAATCTCGTTTTTCCGTTTTTTTTAACAATTGAAAAAACGGGAAACGACCGTTTTCTCGTTTCTGTGCGTTTCATTTCAAATTGGAAAACAAACTATCAAAACGTACACGGACGTTTTGATAGTTTGTTTTCCAATTTGAAATGAAATACGCAGAAACGAGAAAATGGTCGTTTCCCGTTTTTTCGTTTGTTAAAAAAAACGGAAAAACGAGATTTTGACTCGATTTTCGTTTTTTCGGGTCACGGATAGAAAATGGAAACACGACTTCAAAACTCGTTTTCCACATGTGGGCGGTCATTACACGCCCCTTTCAGCCGATTGGTCAATCAAATCTGAGCCAGTGACGTCATCTTCAGTTCGTTCAACAAAATAACAGTCCTCTGCCGCTATATCAGTATAAATCGGCTTTCTTCTGTGCAACCTAACGCGTATTTCACAGAAATATTTATTTCAGAAATGTTAATCAGCACACAGACTGTTGTAATGCTGTTTGTAGTTTAATAGTGAAACTACCCACACAGAGGAGAGGATGAAAAGCAGAGATTAAAAAAAAAAAAAAAAAAAAACCTACAGGTTTTATTTTATTCTATTTTGAATAAATAGAATAAATCACAATAAATAAATAGCAATTTTGAAAAACGAACAATCGCTCATCTCTATTTATTTATTTTATATAGCCTAATTGCCTGCTGAAATGTTAATAACCCTTTGGTTAAAAGATTTAGGGAATATGTAAAGATCAAACATTAAAGATCAAAATTACAGCTACATAGCCTTTTTAGTTATGACAAAAATAATATATAAATGTTAAGCCAAAACGAATTAATTTAAAGCTGAACTGAAACAGAAACCGGCGTTATAACTACCTCTCTAATTTGACACAAATCCAAATGTTTCAATATTCACGATTTGGAGGCTAAACTATATTTATTATTTAAACGCTTTTATTGTAGCCTACACAGACTACTTAAAATGAGCAGTAGGCCTATAACGTTTTATATATTTGGTTGAATGTACATATTTTGACAGTTAACAGGCTGTGGCGTCAAGTTCCTAAAACTGATGTTGTGTGTGCGTGAGGCGCCGACGCGTTCACTTGAATTTTCTTATAAAAGCGGAAACAACTTAATACTTAGACATTTATGGTCAAATATATGTAACACCATTCGAATCTGTGAAAGGTTAAATAGGCCTATTATTTTTGTACACTCACAAACAAAACATTGCTCGTAAAATAAACAAAGAAATTTTCTGCCGTATTGGTTTCCTTTCTGTGAACTTCTCAAAAATAAACCGACACTCATATTGTCGCATTTTTTCCCCTTTCATTTTGGTAATATTAATTACTTAAGTGAAATAAATTTCGCGCATAGACATAGGCTATTTAGCCTATTCCTTTTTGAATCCTTTGTTCTCCGTTCACAGAAGCGCTGCAGGTGCGTGATGATAATGAATCCTCATGTTCTGTTGTTTATTCTGCTATTTGTTTATGTAGGCTAAAACTAAACCCCTGGAATTTTTTAATGATTCACAGACATTTATCAAATTTCGTTTAATTCTAATTTAATATAATTTTATCGGTTAATGAAACGATGATCGCATCAGTTGAAAGTCAGGGGGAAAAAACAGAAATTATATTGACAAGGCAACAATAATTTTCGTTTAGTTTAAACTTTTCAAAACATCCACAGAACTGCATACAGTAAATTTTCCCGCTGTTTAAGCCACGAATATTTACAAAATAAAATAATTACAAAGATAATAAAACTTCTATGTTTAATATACGAGAGTTTTTGTTTTGCTGTTGTCCACTGAAGCAATTGACGCAGAATCGCCAATAGCCGTTAAATCGAAATTGAAAGTAAAATGTTCAGGGCCATTTATAGCTAATTCATTCAAAAGCGAAGGAAAGACAGAAAAAGTGAGGATAGCAAGTAAACTGTGACATATAATAGTAATGTTCACTGTGTTCATAAAAGTGTTTAATTTAAGAGATAAAATCTGTATGGCCATTTATAAGCTAAGGAAAACTAAAAAGCCCCCCGATGGTGATACCGTTATTAGGTGTTGCCACCTAGTGGATAGCCTATTTTCTAATATGACTGTATAGTCTACTGCAAGGAATGCGTCTGCTAAATTATTGAATTTAAATGTATAAAATGTAAACAAAACATTAAAATAAGAAAAAAAAATGAGTGCAGTAGCCACTGATCTATAATAGATAATAGTCTGTCATTATGTATAGCCTATTGATCGGTGGTAGTAGCCCAAAGGATGTCATGCGCTTAGTAACAGATGTAGAGGCATTTACATTTTAAAAACAGCTTAAAAACAGACTTAATTAAATTTACTGTAGGTTTTTTAAAACTTTTTTTTATCTGTGCAAACATATTTCTGTGAAATACGCGTTAGGTTGCACAGAAGAAAGCCGATTTATGACATACTGATATAGCGGCAGAGGACTATTATTTTGTTGAACGAACTGAAGATGACGTCACTGGCTCAGATTTGATTGACCAATCGGCTGAAAGGGGCGTGTAATGACCGCCCACATGTGGAAAACGAGTTTTGACGTCGTGTTTCCGTTTTCTATCCGTGACCCGAAAAAAACGAAAATCCAGTCAAAATCTCGTTTTTCCGTTTTTTTTAACAAACGAAAAAACGGGAAACGACCGTTTTCTCGTTTCTGCGTATTTCATTTCAAATTGGAAAACAAACTATCAAAACGTACACGGACCTTTTTTAATATATTGATATTGAATATTGTGTTAAACTTGTTTATTGTGCCATTAATGGATGATTCCATGCGATTGAAAGATGCGTGTTAATCAAAATCCCACTACTACATTCAAATAATTCTGTCTGGCTTGCCTATTATGCTCTTTACTTATCATACTAAAGGAACACATACATCCCCCCAGAGCACTTACAGGTTCATATTCAAGACCATTCACACCTGTCCTCGAACAATGCAACAGGCGTCCCCCCAAAAACATTCAGAGCTCCTAATGCTGTAAACTGCTTCTTGGGCAAAGAAAATCTCAAAGAAGATCATTTAGAAGTGAAGGGGTGGATTCTGCCGCTTCTTTTAAGTTATTAATCAACATTTATATTTGTGTTCAATTATTTGAATGACTTCTTCAATATATGTTTAAGCATCTATTTTCCTCTGTACCTCTCACTATAAGAAAAGAACATGTTATGTTTTGGGAAAAGTTTCCTGCTGGGACATCCGGTACCTAAATCCAGGGTCCCCCTCGTCATCAGCGTGACGAAGGGAGATATGCCTCTTACTATTTGTCCACATGTGGAAAATGTCTAATCTTGTCTATTTTTCTTAGCCAATCAGAATCATCCAACCTGAAGTAATGACGTAGTTAGTAGACTCGGCTTGTTTGAGATGAGCAAATTCTGCGCAGAACCGATCACCGGTGATCACCGCGAGATGCATGCCGGTTAGAAATGTGTCCGAGGGTGGGCCGCCTTGCTCTGATGTCATGCCGACGTGTGTCAAAAACCTCTCGCGAGTGCGAGGCGGACGTGTCGGATTCTGCAGTCGAGCGCAGTTGCTCTCCACCGACTGCGCTGACCAAAAGCACGATGGGAAACGACTTGCTGACGACACAGCTTAAAGCTTATTGGTTTAAACAACCGTGATGTATTGATCTGATTTAAAATGTTTGATTTTCAAACTCTAATATCATGTTTTTATGTGTAAAAATAATGTGTGAATATTCCCAAACTCTCTGACACAGTGATCTCTCTATGGGTTATGCGAACGTCATTTATAAAAAAAATATATAAAAACATGTCTATAATTAAATTAAAAATGATTGATACACACATCTTTCGAATGGAAATAAATGACAAGTACTTTGGGTGTATTCATTATGTTTATTTTCATACACTGTAAAATTTTTCCAGGATTTCACAAGATATAACTGTAATATTTCACAGTTAATTACATTATTACCACTTCACAGGCTTTAACTGTGATAATTCACAATATAATACCGTATTTAGACTTTTACTGTGAAAATAATGCAGGCGCGGGGCTTTTACAAGAAACTACTGTGAATGTCGTCTTTTTTGACTTTTTTGAGTGGCAACTGCGGCAGCGTCATCAGAGCGTCATCAGAGCTCTCTGATCTACGTGGTCCCATTCGGTGGATTCAGACAGCGGTAAGTGTTTAAATGTCAAACTTTATCAATTTGATGTTTTTTATATGATAGTGCATGTAATTTAAAAGTATGAACCAAATTAGCGTTAGTTGTAGGTTCTGTTGTCATGTTTTTGTAACTTAGCTGGAGCAGACTCGCGTCGACGTTTAAGCGCGCAAATTTGAATGAAAAGACGTTGGTTGTAGTGTTAATTATACCGTATTAAGTTAACTGTGAGATGTCTGATTAGATACACCGTCGAACATTTAACTTTAGCTTTACTTAAAGCTTATATTAGTTACTCTAACAGCGTTCTCTCTTTTACCACAGCTTCTACATTGACCGACGATACATAAAGTTATAAGGTAAGATGTGGCCTTAATGTGGGTATTATGACAGTTATTATCAACTAGATAAATTATGGTGTTTGTGGATTTGGGCAAAGGTGGATTAAATTCATCTAAAATTAGTAACTTTATAATTTTCTTCCCTGCTGTGTGTGTGAAACGGAGCAACCGTTGTCTTTCTGGTCAACAGAAAAATGAAGTGCGCATGTCCATGTATTTTTTTTTTTTTTTTTTTATCTTGTCTCTGGAATTTTCCACTGCCAAAATAAATGTTTTGCGCGCCAGTTTTCCCGCTGTTAGACCAATGTGCACTTATCTGTGTTTTGCCAGTACATTAATGTTGGTTATAACTAGACAGTCCAAAGTAATTGCAGTGATTTGTATCTGTAGGATATACGTTTGTAATTATTGTCTTTTAATCGTCATCTGGTAATGGTGTTTGTATATTCAACTTAAATACAAACCGTATAGTTTAGTTTCCAGTAGCCTACAGGGTGTTCAACATATGGAATGTATTGACATTTTCTTTTAAAGAAATGTAACACACAGTAGTTAGAATATGCCACAACTATTTTTACTCTTAATTAAAAATAAATAAAAAAAATGTATTCCTTTACTGAACAGTTGTCCATGATGAGTGTATCTGGTTTTGTTTCAGGTGACATAATGAAACCAAGGGCATGGATGCTGTCGTTGGAGGGTCAAGTGGTCATGGGACCTCACCTTGACTTTACAACTGGTCTGGCTGCTATTTTTTCCAGCTACTACAATTTTAACTTGAAGTATGCTGAAGATGCTGCTTGTACTCTGGAATTTATCCAAAGGTATTATCTACAGTAATATTGTACTTGAGGGCTTGCTTTTTATTTGTTGGGTTAAACAAGGAATGTTTGGATGTATTGTGTTTTGCAATCCGCTCAGGACCACAGCAGCCAAACGGTGATGACCCCCCTTTCTCCCCCTCAAACAAGTGGTGTGTTGCAGACTAAGGCCCCGTCCACACTACTGCGTTTTCGTTTAAAAACGGAGACCTTTTGCTACGTTTGCACCTCCCGTCCACACTAAAACGGCAAAAACGGAGACCCAAAACGGAGAAGTTTAGAAACGCTGCCGACCCGTTTTTCGTTTTGAATCTCCGGAGGGCGTTTTAGTGTGGACGGGTCAAAACGGAGGACTTTAGAAACGATGACGTAGTAGAGGCTCACGCTCGGCTCTATGATTGGGTGTCATCAGTCATGGCGTATATCTTTGCTAGCAGCTGTTGTGCAAGTAAATTCTGCATTTTACAATGCTATAACTGCCTACATGCGCCGGAGGCAAGCTATTATTCGAGCGATCTGTGACAATTCCCGTGTGCAGCGGCGGTATCGACCGTACATGGAGCGTCGGTTTTGGGTTAACCCGGGAAGAACCAGCGCATGGTGGGATAATTTTATCTAATTTTATTTTATCTGCTGGGCAATATGGCCAAAATTTCATATCCCGATATAGCTCATTTGATATCCCGAAAACGATATACATGACGATATAACAATTTTTGTGTTAATTCAGTTCATGAATAGTCAATATAAAATTGTAATCTGGAAATGCAGTTTGAAATGATATACAAAACAAATAAAAGGTAGTAGGGACTAAATATTTATTTTATTTATTTGTTTATTTATTGCAGCGTCTGTGTCTGGAGTTTGTTTCGAGCGCTTACGTCACCACTCAACGCTGCTTTTGCTCGTTGACTTTCTCTGTATTATTTTTCGTGGTTCTTGCGCAGGTGATAAAATAAATTAGTATTGTTGGAGTCCGTTGTTGGCACTGGGAGCCGGCAAACTTTACAAACAACTGTTGTCTGGTCCACGTCGGTCTTCTTATATCCAAACCACATCCATGCATGCGAGATGCGACAGAAGTCGCCCCTCTTTTAAGTACAAGCTCCTCGGTTTGGGTTGGTTGCCCTTCGCGAAGACCCGCCCCCCTTAGTTACTGTCGCTATGTCCGACAAGCTACGCTGCTCTCACGCACACACCATGTTCTCACGCAGTGAAAAATACATCGCGGAGCAGAGAGGAGACTGACAACACGCTGACAGACAGGACAGAGCAGGTTACTTTTCAGTTACTTTTGATATTAAACATATTAAACAAAGTCTCACCTTTCGAATTTGGTATTTTTTTTATAAATTTAAACGATACATACCGTTTTGTGGCTCTTAAATGTGTCTGACAGATCACTGTACAGCATCAGTTAAAGCTGCTCGTGAACTGATCATCTCTTCCTTCTTGTTCATTTATAGCATCAAATAAACATGAATGAACATAACATGGAATAAGAAGGAATGTTGTTTTAAACCACGTAAAGGCGTCAGTACATTCCGTTTTTCAATTTCAAATCCTCCCATGTTAATCTGCTATCTCTCCGTTTATATACTGTCTATGATCTCTCCTCACTGCTTTGTCGGACAAAATGGCGGATGGCTGATTATGATTGGTTAGATCGCCTGTCAATCAAGCTCCCTGCGAAGGGTGAATTACCCTGGTCTGAACCGCGTCTACTACTGTCTTCCTCCATGTTTGTTTATGTATTGCTGTGTGCATGGGCATGCCGTGAGGTGCATCTTGACGTAAAATTCTGCCGTAAAACGCCTTATCGTGGCTTAAACGATAGAGCCTTATATAAAACGATAGACATTTTATATCGTCCAGACGATATATTTCGTCATATCGCCCAGCCCTAATTTTATCAATGAAGTTGTGTTTACAACGGCACGCGTATGCCCAGTGTTGGTGAATGGTCACGTGATCCGCGTTTTCAGTCGTTTTAATGTTGACGGAGATCAATTCTAATACGCAGCTAAAACGCTGGTGTGGACGGAGATCGTATTCGTTTTAATTCTCCGTTTCTAAACGAAAATGCAGTAGTGTGGACGGGGCCTTAATTTGTGTTTCTGTGCTGGAGACCAGACCAGATTAGACCAGAGACAAAGCTTAAAAAAAGTCAGAAACAACTAGAAAACTGGGTGCTTTATTGTGAAAAAGATATAAGAAATGAAATGTTTATCATATCATCTGTGAACGGGTAATAATTCTAGGAGGAAGAGTACAAGTAGAAACAGCCATAGGGAGATGGAGAGGCAACAGGCTCTTACTCCATCCTCTGCAAACGGAACATGTAAATTATGTAAATTGTTGTGTGCGAATGCTTTGCCTAGGTAAATCACACACCTCTACTTTGGTGAAGGTCTATTCTTGACTGTGTTTGTGATGGAAATGTTTTTCAGTTCAGTTCCATGCATTTTTTTTTCTGAATTACAGTACTTACACCTGAATTACACCTTTGTTTAAACTGAGCTAACTTTAGTTTGACTCTGTACTGCAAAAGCAGTGACCCACTGAAGGTGATGACTGGGAACTGACACCTTTTTCATCACACTTGAATTAAACTAACAGGTTTCTTCTGTCTTTTTGTTTGTAGGTGCTTCTTGGGCATCAACCCAGAGACAGGCACAAAATCTAAGAGGCAGAGAGGTCACATGAACCAGCAAGTCTGCACTCTTATCAGGAAGCTCATTGACTTCGAATGGATGTCAATCTAATGTAAGCTGTGTTCCAATTTAAGAACGGACTAATGAAACACAGTATCTGTGTTAAAGGAACACGCTGACTTTTTGTGACTTTATCTTATTCCCCGTATCCCCCAGAGTTCGATAAGTCTATACATACCCTTCTCATCTCCGTGCTTGCCGTAAATCTGTCTGAGGCACCCACCGCTAGCCTAGCTTAGCACAAAGACTGGAGGTAAACGGCTCCAGCTAGCATACTGCTCCCAATAAGTGACAAAATAACGCCAACATTTTCCTATTTACATGTTGTGATTTGTATAGTTACAGTGACTCTAACCATCTTCTAACCGTATACATACTGGGAACTATATTCTCAGAATATACTTGGGGAAGTAGCAGTGCTTCGCCTTCTGAGAATATAGTTCCCAGTATGTATACAGTTAGAAGATGGTTGTCTCATATGACCTTGTTATTTGTACACACTGTGACTATACAAATCACAACATGTAAATAGGAAAATGTTGGCGTTATTTTGTCACTTATTGAGAGCAGTATGCTAGCTGGAGCTGTTTACCTCCAGTCTTTGTGCTAAGCTAGGCTAGCGGTGGGTGCGTCAAACAGAGGCACTCAAGGAGATGAGAAGGGTATGTATGGACTTATCTAACTCTGGGGGATACGGTGAATAAGCTAAAGTCCCAAAAAGTCGGCGTGTTCCTTTAAGCTAGATGTAGTTATGCAGTAAGAAGTTTACTGAAGCTATTAAAGGGTTAGTTCACCCAAAATTGAAAAATCTGTCATTAATTACATCCCCTCATGATGTTCCAAACACAAGAATTTTGTTCTACACAAATTAAGAAAATTTTAAGCAATCTGAGAGCTTTCTGATCCCACCTATAGACTACTATGTTATAACCATTTTCAAGTCCGAGAAAGGTAGTAAAACCATCGTTAAAATAATAATGACTACAGTGGTTCAACCTCAATGTTATGATGCGACGAGAATACTTTTTGTGCGCAATGCAATCACATGCATGATCGAGAACACATCACGTGAAACGCATCGGATACTGGCACAGAAAGGAAAAAAATTGTTGAATCAAGTCGGTATTCTATTTTGTGTTGTTTTGTTTCTGCGCAGTAAAAGTATTCTCGTCACTTCATAACATTAAGGTTTAACCACTGTATACATATGGACTATTTTAACAATCTTTCCTGGCCTTGAAAGTAAAATAATTGCTGTCCATGGAGGATACAGAAAGCTCTCGGATTTCTTAAAATATCTTAATTTGTGTTCCAAAGATTTTTGGGGTGAACTATCCCTTTAATGTGTTCTATAGTGTCTCCTGATTCAATGTAGAGTTTAGATAGACTGCAAAATAAATGTGTAAAATTAATTGTTTTTACGTTTATTTGAATTTAACATGCCTTGACGTCTAAAAAACGTCAAATTTACAGTACTTTACAATATTTTTAAGTGTAAATTTACATTACTTGCTACTGTGTTGAATTACTATGCAATTTAGCATGCAATTTTTACTTAAAGGGTTAGTTCACCCAAAAATGAAAATTATGTCAGTAATTACTCACCCTCATGTTGTTCCAACCCCGTAAGACCTTCGTTCATCTTCGGAACACAAATTAAGATATTTTTGATTAAATCTGAGAGCTGTCTCACTCCTCCATAGGCTTCTAAGGGATTGAAACTTGCTGGCCCAGAAAATGTATTAAAGACATCATTAATATAGTCCAAGTGACTACAGTGGCTCAATCTTACGTTTACCAAGCAACGAGAATACTTTTTGTGCGCAAAACCCCCCCAAAAATAATGACTTTATTCCACTATTTTTTTTCCTTCTCTCTGGGCCTCGGGTGAATTCATGTAGTATAACAGCGTAGCGCTTCTGTGTAATATGTCACATGCATCACACACATGACCAGCGTTGGCCAATAGTGAGCATACGTGTGACGTATAACACAGAAGCGCTACGCTGTTATACTACAAGAAAAAACTCAAGGCCCACAGAGAAGGAAATGAATTGTGGAATAAAGTTTTTTTTTTTTTTTTTTTTTTTTTTACGCACAAAGTATTCTCGTCGCTTTATAAACTTAAGATTGAGCTACTGGAGTCACTTGGACTATATTAAAGATATCTTTAATACATTTTTCTGGGCCAGCAAGTTTCAAACCCTTAGAAGCCGATGGAGGAGTGATCCAGCTCTCAGATTTCATCAAAAATATCTTAATTTGTGCTCTGTAATTACTGACAGAATTTTCATTTTTGGGTGAACTAACCTTTTAACCTCAATCATGTTACTTTCAGTCCTGTTACTCACGTGAAAAATAATAGGACTGGGTAAAAGTAACAGGAGTGATAAGAGTCCTGGTTTGTTGATTTAATATTAATTAAGAGTACTATTCACATAATTTTTTTTAAATAGTTGAAATTACTTAAATTGTAGACATTTTAGGATTAGTGTTACAATGCGAGCACCATACTTACAGGGAGTCAGTCCACCACAGAGTAACTTAAACTTTTTGTCTTTCTTATCTTTTGTATATAGTGGATAGAACCCACACTATGCAGGTGCCAGCTGCGATGGAAGGAGCGAGACACCTGCGACCCTCTCTATTCCCACCTTTTTGTCTTTTCTTACATCTCTCTCCCTCACTCTCTCTTCTCTGTCTCCTCCTTTCTCTTTTGACACACGTTCCTGTTACCCAGTGTCAATCCCTGTTGCCCAGTGTTTTATTCATGTAATTAAATTGTATTTTACTTCTAAAAAATAAAAGTTATGTCACTGTTTTTATCAGTTTTGTTTGGTCCTTCATTTATGCTAAATCACAGTAATAGATAGACATTCACAGTTATGTACAATAATTCTACAGCTGCTTACTGCTAAATTACAGTAATAGATAGACTAATTTCACAGTTAAATACATGAATTCTACAGCTGCTTACTGTTAAATTACAGTAATACATAGACACCAACTGTAATTTCACAGTTAAATACATTAATTCTACAGCAGCTTACCGCTAAATCACAGTAATGCGATGTCATAATTACTGTGAAGTCACAGTATACAGCTGTCATTTCACAATAATTTACTGTAAAAATGTTACAGTAACTTACTGTGAAAGTCATGCAATTATTAACCTGCAATTTATTGTAAATTTACAGTCAAATAATTAACAGTGTATAAAAGCAACAGAACTTAAATTACATCCAGTTTATCAGCAACACAGCGCACGAGTGTGAATCCCGCGATATCCGCCTTTGATCTCGTAGGTTCTGATCCACTGCGAGAACAGAGAACTGTTCGTCTTGCCTGCACTTTTTTCACTCCTCCCCTAACTGCAGCCGCCTACTCTCGGCTGAACTTCAGGCGAGGCTAGGCGCATCTCAAACAAGCCTTCTGTTAGAGTTGATCTAAAAATGTGATTGTACGCAGAGCAGCCTACGAACTCCTCGTGAGACCTGAACTGCAAATTATTCTTCATTAAATTTTTCTTCAATTTATTAATTATTTTTTTTAAACTTTGACTCCAGGTTTTAATTCAAAATATCTTGTCTCAAGGGTCCTAAACTGTATATCCCCAACAGAAGTTAAAAAACAGATAAACTACAAAGATACAGAGAGCTTCACTGCTCTGGATGATGGAGTTTCAAATCCCACATAAAGTTTATTCCTGTGTTTAATTATGGTCTAAACTAAGTACAAATTTAACAGAAAAGCACATTTAGAACTTAGTTACAATGAATCTAACAGTTTAAATTTCAATTTGTGACCACGTGAGAACTGCAGTGTCCTTATGTGATGTGTAGGAGCACAGGCTATTTTGACCACTCTACACTGTAAAAAAAAATCCCGAAAACATAAACTGTAAAAAAAAAAATCCCGTAAAAAAGACGGTAATTTTCTGGCAACAGGGGCGCCAACAAATGTCCGTTAAAAACAGAAAAATACTGTTAGAAAAAAACATAGATAAACTGTAAAAAAAAAAAAAAAAAAAATCCCGTAAAAAATACATTTAATAAGACATTTATTTTCCGTTATTTTTCTGGTGCCCTGCTGCCAGAAAATTACAGTTTTTTTACGGGACTTTTTAATTTAAAAGAGCTCATGCTGAAGTAATGCAGGGTTTATAATGTAACTGCATCAATGTCACAACACAATTGTTACATTCACATCAGTCCATTTCATAATGCCCACAAAACAATCAACAGAATCCATCAGGTGTGGAGAAATGGAGAATAATTAGCATAGCTGCTGTTCATAATATTAACCCTGTAAAACCCAAATATAGAAAAAAAAGAGCAAACATTTTTTGACCTCTCAGATATTGTTTTAGGAGGCCTCTGATGCAGACTTTTTTTACTTTTTAAGTTTTTAGGGAAATGTTGTAATATTGCAACATTGGGTCTAGGTAGGAGCAGAATTTCTGTATTTGTACTCTCTTTGTCTGAACAGATATACAGAGCATTTAAGCATTAATTTGCAGGGCTGATTGCTTACATAGCCCCTTAACAGTATATATCATGAGTAATAATCACACAACAATCATATTGTTTATGAATAAGCATTTATTAATAAAAATATTGAAAAAAAATGTATTCATAAAACTTTTTCTTCTATCACTTTCAATGTGGTTTGAATGAAGTCTGTGTTTTGCAGTGATAGTGCCTAAGTTCTTTTTATCTGAGAAGCACAGACAAACATCGCTACACTTGCTACAGTGTATTTGTGTATCCATTATTGCAGCATCTGCAGTGTCCTCTCTTCGTCTTTACTGAGAAATGTGCAATCGTGTCTTTGCGTACATCCAATGGGGTGGTCCGATGACATCTTGGCAGATTCTTTGTTTTGTGCAAATGTGAATTATTCCTTACAAAACTGTTTTATGACATGGTTCATGTTAGATTATCACAGTATGATGATCAGTTATGACAATCCATTAGGTCTTCTTGCTGTTCTTGTTGTCATCCTCCTACACCTGAAAGAACAAACAGATTTAGTTGATCTGCAGTATGTGTCAGTCTGAGGTTTAGATTATGATCACTTCACCTTAATCACAGCAGTACATTTGCACGTCATTGAGAGCGGTGTCATCTCCTTTTCCCTGTGGACCTTCTACCCGCGTCTTGATGCCGCAGATTCCTTTTCCATCACACACTGGGCTCCAGATGCCCCAATCACCCCAGCCTGTGCCGTCACCCGTCAGCACAACACCATCACTGCAGCTGAACCTGGAGAACATTCAGATGTGACAATATTATGATAAAATATGTAATTGTGCTGCTGGATTGAATGTCAGTCACATGATCACCTGCAGCCTATGGCCTAATCACAACCACGATCAGCAGCACGACTGAGTGTGATATTAATTGAACTGCTTGATGAAGGAAAACAGAGTCCTTAAATAGCTAAATAAATCCAGACATTCTCACATGATGTTGTTTGCGGCCGTATCATCACCCCTTCCTTGGGAAGGTTCGACTCTCAGCTGGAAAGCCTTTAAGAATCCAGAAGGACACCACTTGATATTTGTCCACTCACCCCAGCTGAAGAAAAGACAAAGAGGTTTCTTAATCAAATTGATTATTATTGTCATGAAAATCCTCAATTCACTTATCTAGCTTAAACACTTGAATGTAAGAATTGATAATAATCAGACTCCCTTACTGTCCTGCGTTGGACACAGCATATGCTTCTGTTACTCTGGACCAATATACACAGTGAAGACGAATCCCATTGAGCGCTGTATCATCAAAATCACCAGAGACATGACCTTCCACCTTAAAACGACAACAACAACAACAACATTGAGACAATTGAAAGAGCTGAAACTAGCCCAACCATTGTAACATTTAAATTCTCATAGTAACATTTATCTTTATGGTCTTTAGTACAGACCCTTAAAAAATCTTAAGCAGTTGCAGCAGGAGCCAGTTGTTCAAAAGTAATCAGATTAGATCAAAACTTAAAAATGGGTTGTTCAAAAGGAGAAAAGTCCAATTATGCTTTGAAATACCAGCACAAAAGTAAGATGGATTACCTGATCCTGGACAGCAAAATATGGGATTTTCAAATCCAGATCATTTTGATGAAACCTTTTGAACAATTGGCCCCTGGAGATTAAATGACTAACTGCAACTCCACAGTTTTCAACCTCTGAAGCACTTATAGCCACCAGTGTATTAGCAAAATAGTCAATGCCCAACTTACCCTCAGACTGAATCCTGCCGCATACATTCCAGCTGGACACATGTCCTGATGACCCCACGACCCCCAGGACATTCCGTTAGGCACGGTCAACACTGATTTGTAATGTCTTCCTGGGAACTGAACGCTCACATGCTGCCCAATAATGGCTAGCAGTAAAAACATGGAAAGGAGGTGATGCATTGCTACAGCACTGACCTGATCGATAAAAAAAAATACTGATTGTTAGATTAATATTCTGCAGCCTCAAAGATATCAATCATCAGCTGATCAAGCAGACACAGAGATGGTGTACCATAACATTCTCAGGTTAAGGAAGAAACCTCATAATACACAAGATTGAGCAAAATCATCCACATTGTCCAGGCATTACTAATAACTAGTAAGAGAGGGCAGATGTTCAAATGCATTCATGTTGTAGGAATCAACCCAAATAATTTATCAAAATTGTAATTAAATTACATTTAATAAGAACCGGATTAACCGTAAATGATTCAGAATCAATATTTTAATTCTTTATCAATTATTCGTCCACCGAGAAATTGAGTTTACAATTATTTTACCAATTCTGGACAAAGTATTATCCCGTGGCCACTGAAATAATAATATTTTGTTATGATTATTAATTATGATTATGAGCAAGGTAGCACAACCTTTGTTGAAGGCAGCAATTTGGTAAGCACAGCACAAGACACTGTATGCGTGAAAAATCAACACAAGAATTTATTGAACTACTAACACACAAACTAATCTAACGAAAAAAACACGCACAAACACACATTCATTCAGTTTCAGAAAAATGGCGAGGTTATTGTTTGAAGGTAAATGGATTCCCCAATTATTTAGTTTTAACAAGTTTCTTTGACCGCAACCTGAGAGAATTAATACACTAGCAATTCAACAATAATTTAATTTGCTTAATATAATTGCACCATGCAGCTCAGCAAAATTAGGAGACTTGTGTTTACTTGTGTTGGCTGCTCCTGTAAACGCAGTTTTCCCTTCGTGACGGAGTTGAAGGAAGCGGCGTGGCTCAGTCAAGACTTCTGAAGGACGACATCCGCCTCAAGAAGGTGCTGGAACAAAAGACTTTTGTCTGTGAATTTCAACGAAGGTTCTTGCTGGCTTTCAGTGAATTCTTGAAGAAGTTGTTCGTGCAATCAAGATGATGGTCGTTCCGCGTCGACACAACGAAGACCAAGAGGAAAAGACGCACTTGAAAGTGAAAGCAAAAATCCAATGCGCGGCATCGTATTTTAAACAGTTTGTTGGTTCCGCCTTTCCAGATGTTTTAGCCAATCCGATATGGTTTTGGGCGGGTCCTACGCCCTGTGCTCCTGTTCTTGCATGTAATTAGCATAGTGTCCATATGGCCCTTTTGTTCTCAAGTTTATAGGAATTTTAATGAGAACTCCAATAATTTAACTTTACTAGTTCAAAAGCTGTACATTTTACAAAAATAAATTTTTCACCAAAATACTGACAAACATTCATCCATCACAACCGTACCAAACAGTACACACTTTCTGTAAATGAGGTAGATTTTCTTTCAATTTACCTGTAATCAACACACAGAAAGAATTGCATAGGTGTCATAAACAAAATTGAAGCATACTTTATACATATGAAATGCTAGAGGCTGTTTTTGGTGATAAGTTCATGTCTTTTTGGCAGTATTTCCTAAAGTGTCTTTGTACCCAAAGAGTAGCTTCACAGTGGCGGAGCCAGGATTTTTTCATAGGGGTGGCCAACCTGGGGCCAGCAATCTTAATTATTTATGTACTGGACTATAATGTACTGGACTGTGCCTACAACACAACTGAATACAGTTCATTTGTAGCCTACTTAATTTTAACTGAGATAGTGAATTAGATCATGGAATGATGAGTGAATTTGACTTTTTTTTTTCATTCCTCACTTGCAGGCATATTAATAAAGGGGCTCACCCTATAGCTGAATTGTTCAGTCAGTTCTGGTTCTCAAAACCCCCAATAGCTTGTTCTCCATTGTTGCATCTCAATGGATGAGACATGCTGATAACTACACACTGTAGATTATTCCTTCATTGAATTTTATGTATATAATCAATGAACTTCAACAATTCTGAGTTTGTCTGTTTCAAAAACTAACCAAAAAGTAAACATTAAATGTTTAACTTTCTATATTGTCAAAATAAATAATTGCAACAGTTCTACCATACCTAAATTAAACATTATGTACAAAGAGAAAAAAAGGTGTTCTCTTTTGAATTCCCGTTTGCTGATGTGGAAGCAGAAGTCAACAGCACATATATGCCAGAATGTAAAATTTAATGCATTTAAATGTGATGAATTTTAGTTTGTACTTTATAAATTAATGCAACATTAGCATCTTCTAGTACAAATGCACAGATCTCACATTTATTTATGCATTAAAAAAATTACATATCAGCTTGTGCCTTATATTGTGATCTCACATAGCAGAATATTTTAGTCCAGAGACATGTGAGGCATATATATGGTTATTTCATAACTTAATAGACGACAGAACTACAACGTTGCATGCACGTAGTTTCTTTTGTGTTTTATTTATAGCGAGTAATGTACAGCGCGCCGTATTTGCGCGTGATTGAAAACTGCGCGGTCTTGCAACCCACCAGTTGAGAAACATTTGCGTAAGCTATATATAATGTTCGCCCCTCACTGTTGTTCTGCTGAAGCTCATTTGGCACCTGTATCATTCGCTGAGGCGAAGTTGGAGTGCACGTCTGAAAAGTCTCCCGTTTTTTGTTTTTGTTGTTGTTGTCTTAAAGAGACGATTCTGCGTTTAAATAATCGCAATTCTTGTCAACAAAAAAGTAGACAGAGACAGCAGTTGCGAGTGGAGTGGCCAAAGGGGTGGTCACGGCCACTGTCTGCCAGGACACTTTGGAATGTCTTTTGAAATGCAAAGCTGGGTAGAAATTCCAGATTGGGTAGATTTTCACCTCGAGATGAGTCACAAGTCTGAGTTTCCTGATAACGAGGGGGATTTACACTTTGTACCTTGGGGGTTTATATAAAATATTAACAATTAAAGTCACTTTAAATTAATTCTGTATGGTTTCTAAACTACAACCAACACCGGGGTCAATAAAACTGCTCTAAGGATTCTTTTTTCGGATAATTTTTTTGAGCCGATCAGAACATCTTCAGACTACATTTACGCTTTATCAATATTGTGATGTCCTGGTTCCCCCTAATGAGCAGCCAGGAGCACAGAGCGCACATCAATGACCCGTATGTAAACACACAAAAATACAAACACTGATCCAATAAAATATACGTTTAACCGTCAGTGTCCTTGTTTTTCTTGGTAAAATGCCTTAAAAATGTTTTGTAACCCCATCATCTCACAAAAGATGAGGAGAACTCAAGAGAGAAACCACCACAGTGTGTTTATTGCAAATTTACAACAAAGTTTAATGGAAAACATTCAAAAGTTGCACAACGGGTAATCGGAAATGGCAAAGAAACAAAACAAGCAAAATCAAACAACTGTAACCACTAAAGATAACAATCATATGCAATGGCAATTGCTCTACACTCAATCACAAATAAAACAATTCAGTTCAGTTATTTGTATAACGCTTTTCACAATCGATATCGTTTCAATGCATTCTTCTTACAGAGAATGAATGTCAACATTACAATTTAGAGTATTCTGTTATCGGAGGTGACTGTCCAATGTATGTGGTTTCAGAAATGTACATATATAATCATGCAGTTGGCTAACAATATAATAATTTAGGCAATTTAATTTACAATCACTGTTAGCAGATTAATGATTAAATGTTAACAATAATTACGATATAGAAATTTGGGAATGTGCATGTTGATCCCGATAATGTCCTGGGGTAAAACAGAAAAGCAAATAGAGAATAATTAGCGTAGCTGCTGTTCATAATATTAACCCTGTAAAACCCAAATATAGAAAAAATTGACCTCTCAGATATTGTTTTAGGAGGCCTCTCATGCAGAAATTAAAGATTTTTCTTTTTTTTTTTTTTTTTTTTTACTTTTTAGTAAGTTTTTAGGGAAATGTTGTAATATTGCAACATTGGGTCTTGGTAGGAGCAGAATTTCTGTATTTGTACTCTCTTTGTCTGAACAGATATACAGAGCATTTAAGCATTAATTTGCAGGGCTGATTGCTTACATACCCCCTTAACAGTATATATCATGAGTAATAATCACACAACAATCATATTTTTTATGAATAAGCATTTATTAATAAAAATATTGAAAAAAAATTGTATTCATAAAACTTTTTCTTCTATCACTTTCAATGTGGTTTGAATGAAGTCTGTGTTTTGCAGTGATAGTGCCTAAGTTGTTTTTATCTGAGAAGCACAGACAAACATCGCTACACTTGCTACAGTGTATTTGTGTATCCATTATTGCAGCATCTGCAGTGTCCTCTCTGTGACGGCTGGTAAAAGAGGAGGAAGCAATTGCAGGCAATCAGAAGAAGTTTATTGAAATCAGAGTCCAGAATGTAGGCAATGGCAACGAAGGTCTACGGTGGCGTGAGAAGAGCTGGATGGTGAAGTCGCAGGTGAAGGTGAAGACGGTCAATGGATGAAACCAGGAACAGACCGGAACACTGACACGAAGACGACAACACGAATACAATCCAGCACACGAACACGGAAGACGGTAAACCAACTAGGCAGTGGAGACATGAATGAGGATCTGACAACAGACAGAGAGATGAGTGAGTATATGTAGCTGAGTGGAGATGAGGATCAGCTGGAGCGAGACAATCAACACACAGGTGACAACAATCAACCAAACGAGCACATGGAGACTACGTGAGTACAACAACAACACAAAACATGACACGGAGGAAACAATGGATTTCCTACCGTGACAGTACCCCCTCCCCTAGGACGTCACCTGACGTTCCCAGCCTGCTTTACCTGTAGATTGTAATCATCAATAAGGCGGTGATCCAGTATGTCCCGAGCAGGAACCCACCTTCTCTCCTCCGGACCGTAACCTTCCCAATCCACCAAGTACTGAAATCCGCGTCCCCTCCGTCTAGAGTCCAGAATACGATTAACCAAATATGTGGTTTCCCCATTAACGATACGAGGCGGGGGGGGAACCGGGGCAGGCGGGTTAAGACGGGAAAAAATAACCGGTTTAATTTTGGACACATGGAACACGGGATGAACCCTCCTGTACGCCGGAGGAAGGCTAAGACGCACTGTTACCGGATTAATGATTTTGGTAACAGAAAACGGGCCAATAAATTTGGGAGCAAGCTTATTCGAAACGGAACGCATCTGAATATTCTGGGTAGAAAGCCACACTCTTTGACCGACGACGTAACGGGGAGGCTTCGACCGGTGGCGATCGGCCTTAGCCTTGGTGCGCGACCTAGCCTGGAGCAGAGCTCTGCGAGCTCTGGTCCAGGTGCGGTGACACCTCTGGACTAGTGCGTGTGCGGAGGGGACCGAAACCTCGGATTCCGTACTGACAAAATTAGGTGGTTGGTACCCTAAACTACACTTAAATGGAGACATGCCCGTAGATGACACTGGTAAAGAATTGTGTGCGTACTCCACAATTGAGAGTTGCTGACACCAGGACGAAGGATTATTGGAAGCCAAACATCGCAAAACCCTTTCGACATCCTGATTGGCTCGCTCGGTTTGACCATTGCTCTGGGGATGGAACCCGGAAGAAAGACTAACAGTCGCTCCTAACAATTTACAAAATTCTCGCCAAAATTTGGACACAAATTGGGGACCCCTGTCAGAAACCACGTCTGTCGGAAGGCCATGTATACGGAAGACGTGGTCAATGACAGCTACCGCTGTTTCCTTGGCTGATGGTAATTTGGGCAAGGGAATAAAATGAGTCGCCTTCGAGAACCGGTCCACTACGGTTAAAATCACCGTATTGCCCTTAGAGGGCGGGAGGGCGGTAATGAAATCTAGCGAAATGTGGGACCAGGGTCTCGAAGGGACAGACAGCGGTAAGAGTAACCCATCTGGAGGTCGATTGGAAGTCTTACCAATAGCGCAAACTGAACAAGCCAAGACGAAGTCGTGGACGTCACGAGCCATACCAGGCCACCAAAATCGTTGCTTGACTAGAAACCTAGTTCTACTAACCCCTGGGTGACAAGCAACACTGGAACAATGACCCCACTGGAGAACGTCTGACCGTAACCCCTCCGGCACAAACAATCGGTTCGGTGGGCAACGAGTCGGGGGCGTTACCCCTTCTAAGGCAGTCAACACCTTCGATTCGACCTCCCATCTGAGCGCGGAGATAATGATGGTCCCCGGTAAAATGGGCTCGGGAGTAGCAGTACGATCGGAACGCTCAAAAAGACGGGATAAAGCATCGGGTTTGATGTTTTTGGAACCCGGCCGGTAAGAAAGTGTAAAATCGAAACGACCGAAAAACAATGCCCACCGAGCCTGCCTGGAGTTAAGTCTTTTGGCGGTTCTAATGTATTCGAGATTCTTATGGTCCGTCCATACAATGAAAGGTACACCCGACCCTTCAAGCCAGTGACGCCATTCTTCCAGAGCAAGTTTGACTGCCAACAACTCTCGATTGCCAATGTCATAATTAACCTCTGCAGGAGATAAACGGTGAGAATAATACGCGCAAGGATGCACCTTTCCGTCTGAGGATGCGCGTTGGGACAACACTGCTCCTACCCCCACCTCTGATGCGTCGACCTCCACTATGAATTGACGTGAGCGATCAGGGGTGACGAGAATGGGAGCTGAAACAAAGCAGCTTTTCAGTTTGGCAAACGCAGCCTCGGCTGCGCTTGACCACCTGAACGTCAAACTAGGGGAGGTCAAGGCGGTCAGAGGAGCGGCTAGTTGGCTGAAATTGCGAATGAAACGCCGGTAAAAATTGGCGAACCCCAGAAATCTCTGCAGGGCCTTGCGAGACTCTGGGGATGGCCAATCTACCACAGCCTTAACCTTCTCAGGATCCATGCGAACACCCTCAGTCGAAATGATGTGTCCTAGAAAGGAAACAGACTGTGCATGAAAAACGCATTTCTCCGCCTTGACAAACAATCCATTCTCTAGCAACCGCAGAAGCACTCGTCGTACGTGTTGCACGTGTTCCTGGAGAGACGAAGAAAAAATCAATATGTCATCCAGGTAAACATATATGAACAGATCGACCATGTCTCGCAACACGTCATTGACGAGTGCTTGGAAGACTGCCGGCGAGTTCGTTAGCCCGAAAGGCATCACGCAGTACTCAAAATGGCCTCTAGGGGTGTTAAAGGCAGTCTTCCACTCATCCCCCTCCCTGATACGGACCAAATGATAAGCATTACGTAAGTCCAATTTAGTGAAAACGGACGCTCCCTGCAACCTCTCAAAAGCTGAAGACATAAGCGGCAAAGGATAGGTATTCCTTACCGTTATGTTGTTCAGCCCTCGGTAGTCAATGCAAGGTCGCAAGGATCCGTCCTTCTTTCCCACAAAAAAGAACCCCGCCCCCGCTGGAGAAGAAGAAGGGCGGATGAACCCCGTTGCTAGAGAACTAGATATATATTTCTCCATGGCCGCCGTCTCTGGAATAGACAAAGAATATAACTTGCCCTTAGGCGGAGAAGTTCCTGGCAATAACTCTATCGCACAGTCATAGGGACGATGAGGAGGAAGAGAATCAGCCCGAGACTTACTGAACACCTCCTTCAGGTCGTGGTACTCCGCGGGCACGTTAGCCAAATCCACTGCTTCCCCCTGAAACACAGACTCAGAAACATTAACACCAGCAGACAAAAGACAAGACAAATGACACTCCTCGCTCCAGCTAACCACCGATCCGAGGCGCCAATCGATCCTGGGGTTGTGTTTCTGGAGCCAGGTGTGACCTAGAACAATGGGGGATTGAGGTGAGTCCGTGATGTAAAATGAAATCTCCTCCGTATGGTTGCCAGATGTGATGAGAGAAACCGGTACAGTGGTCTGTGTGATGACTGGCAGTCTGTGTCCGTTGAGTGCAAAAGGTGCAATGGGGTGTTTGAGGGAGGTGAGGGGAATGTTGAGTTTAGTAGCCAACTTACAGTCCATAAAACTACCCTCTGCCCCAGAATCCAACAAAGCGTGATGATCAAGTGCGTGGGTGGACCACCGTAGACTCACCGGAAGGAGTGTCGATGTAGATGAGGTCTTCCTGGCAGAGATCCCACCCGATAGTAGCCTCCGTTTTACTATCGGGCTTGGTCTTTTACCGGACAGCGCTGGATGTGATGTTCTTGGCTGCCGCAGTATAAACATAGTCCCAGGGATCTCCGCCTGATCCTCTCCTCCCGGGAGAGCCGAGCTCGCCCCACCTGCATGGGTTCAAGATCTCCCGGTGGGCTGACCGCAACCTCTGAGCGCTGACGCTGAGCCTCCGGTCTGGTCGCGAGAACTGCTCTCCCCCTCCGTCTGGCGGCTTGGTCGAGTCGGTTGTCTACTCTGATGGTGAGGTCGATCAGGCCATTGAGAGAAGTGGGGAGCTCGACGGCGCGGATCTCCTGTCGGATGCGGTCAGCCAACCCATGCAGGAAGTGATCCCACTGCGCCTCTTCGTTCCACTTACACTCCGCCGCCAGGGTGCGGAACTCAATAGAATAGTCGGCTACGGACCTGTCTTCCTGACGTAGGTCCGTGAGAAGTCTAGCCGCCTCCCTCCCGGCGACGGAGCGGTCGAAGACCCGTCTCATCTCCTCCGAAAGGGCGTGGAACGAGGCACAGCAGCTGTCTTGGTTCTCCCACACCGCCGTCCCCCAGAGGGCAGCCCTCCCCGTCAGTAGTGACAAGACGAATGCCACCTTCATTTCCTCGGTGTGAAACGTGCGGGGCTGCAGGGCGAAGTGCAGAGAACAATGAGACAGAAATGATCGACAAAACTTTGGCTCACCCGCATATTTCTCAGGGATGGGGAGGCGTGGTTCGGACTGGGAAATCCCTCCGGAGACGATCGGCGGTGTGGGTGGCGTGGGAGGCGCAGCGGGTGGCGGTTGTTGTTGTCGCTGAGCCTGGAGAGCGAGCTCGGACACCTTCGTCACCATTGCTTGGAAAGCTCGACCCATCTCATCTATCGCCTTGTCTTGGTGATCCATGCGATCAACGGCTCTCTGCAAAAACTCCTCTAGATGAGATGGGGAGCGATCGCCTGCTGCTTCCATGATGGTCAGATCCTACTGTGACGGCTGGTAAAAGAGGAGGAAGCAATTGCAGGCAATCAGAAGAAGTTTATTGAAATCAGAGTCCAGAATGTAGGCAATGGCAACGAAGGTCTACGGTGGCGTGAGAAGAGCTGGATGGTGAAGTCGCAGGTGAAGGTGAAGACGGTCAATGGATGAAACCAGGAACAGACCGGAACACTGACACGAAGACGACAACACGAATACAATCCAGCACACGAACACGGAAGACGGTAAACCAACTAGGCAGTGGAGACATGAATGAGGATCTGACAACAGACAGAGAGATGAGTGAGTATATGTAGCTGAGTGGAGATGAGGATCAGCTGGAGCGAGACAATCAACACACAGGTGACAACAATCAACCAAACGAGCACATGGAGACTACGTGAGTACAACAACAACACAAAACATGACACGGAGGAAACAATGGATTTCCTACCGTGACACTCTCTTCGTCTTTACTGAGAAATGTGCAATCGTGTCTTTGCGTACATCCAGTGGGGTGATCCGATGACATCTTGGCATTCTGAAATGGAAAAAGTAAAAAAATTAATAAGTGAATAATACGAATGGGTCTTAGATAAACTGAAAGAATAGACAGGGTGGTAGATCATGTGTCGAGGGTAGAGATCTAAGTATTATCCATCAAAGTATTATAATTTCAATGCAAATGCTAATCAAAATTCCACTACTACATTCAAACAATTCTGTCTGGCTGGCCTATTATGCTCTTTACTTATCATACTAAAGGAACACATACATCCCCCCAGAGCACTTACAGGTTCATATTCAAGACCATTCACACCTGTCCCTGAACAATGCAACAGGCGTCCCCCCAAAAACATTCAGAGCTCCTATAATGCTGTAAACTGCTACTTGGGCAACACTCAAAGAAAATCTCAAAGAAGATCATTTAGAAGTGAAGGGGTGGATTCTGCCGCTTCTTTTAAGTTATTAATCAACATTTATATTTATGTTCAATTATTTGAATGACTTCTTCAATATGTGTTAAAGCATCTATTTTCCTCTCTCACTATAAGAAAAGAACATGTTATGTTTTGGGAAAAGTTTCCTGCTGGGACATCCGGTACCTAAATCCAGGGTCCCCCTCGTCATCACCGTGACGAAGGGAGATATGCCTCTTACTATTTGTCCACATATGGAAAATGTCTAATCTTGTCTATTTTTCTTAGCCAATCCGAATCATCCAACCTGAAGTAATGACGTAGTTAGACTCTGTTAGAGTTGATCTAAAAATGCGATTGTACGCAGAGCAGCCTACGAACTCCTTGTGAGACCTGAAGCTGGCTTCTGCTGATGAAACTGCAAATTATTCTTCATTAAATTTTTCTTCAATTTATTAATTATTTTTTTTAAACTTTGACTCCAGGTTTTAATTCAAAATATCTTGTCTCAAGGGTCCTAAACTGTTTATCCCCAACAGAAGTTAAAAAACAGATAAACTACAAAGATACAGAGAGCTTCACTGCTCTGGATGATGGAGTTTCAAATCCCACATAAAGTTTATTCCTGTGTTTAATTATGGTCTAAACTAAGTACAAAATTAACAGAAAAGCACATTTAGAACTTAGTTACAATGAATCTAACAGTTTAAATTTCAATTTGTGACCACGTGAGAACTGCAGTGTCCTTATGTGATGTGTAGCAGCACAGGCTATTTTGACCACTCTACACTGTAAAAAAAATCCCGAAAACATAAACTGTAAAAAAAAAAAAAAAATCCCGTAAAAAAGACGGTAATTTTCTGGCAACAGGGGCGCCAACAAATGTCCGTTTAAAAACAGAAAAATACTATTAGAAAAAAACATAGATAAACTGTAAAAAAATCCCGTAAAAAATACATTTAATAAGACATTTATTTTCCGTTATTTTTCTGGTGCCCTGCTGCCAGAAAATTTCAGTTTTTTTACGGGACTTTTTAATTTAAAAGAGCTCATACTGAAGTAATGCAGGGTTTATAATGTAAATGCATCAATGTCACAACACAATTGTTACATTCACATCAGTCCATTTCATAATGCCCACAAAACAATCAACAGAATCCATCAGGTGTGGAGAAATGGAGAATAATTAGCATAGCTGCTGTTCATAATATTAACCCTGTAAAACCCAAATATAGAAAAAAAAGAGCAAACATTTTTTGACCTCTCAGATATTGTTTTAGGAGGCCTCTGATGCAGACTTTTTTTACTTTTTAAGTTTTTAGGGAAATGTTGTAATATTGCAACATTGGGTCTAGGTAGGAGCAGAATTTCTGTATTTGTACTCTCTTTGTCTGAACAGATATACAGAGCATTTAAGCATTAATTTGCAGGGCTGATTGCTTACATAGCCCCTTAACAGTATATATCATGAGTAATAATCACACAACAATCATATTGTTTATGAATAAGCATTTATTAATAAAAATATTGAAAAAAAAATGTATTCATAAAACTTTTTCTTCTATCACTTTCTATGTGGTTTGAATGAAGTCTGTGTTTTGCAGTGATAGTGCCTAAGTTGTTTTTATCTGAGAAGCACAGACAAACATCGCTACACTTGCTACAGTGTATTTGTGTATCCATTATTGCAGCATCTGCAGTGTCCTCTCTTCGTCTTTACTGAGAAATGTGCAATCGTGTCTTTGCGTACATCCAGTGGGGTGATCCGATGACATCTTGGCATTCTGAAATGGAAAAAGTAAAAAAATTAATAAGTGAATAATACGAATGGGTCTTAGATAAACTGAAAGAATAGACAGGGTGGTAGATCATGTGTCGAGGGTAGAGATCTAAGTATTATCCATCAAAGTATTATAATTTCAATGCAAATGCTAATCAAAATTCCACTACTACATTCAAACAATTCTGTCTGGCTGGCCTATTATGCTCTTTACTTATCATACTAAAGGAACACATACATCCCCCCAGAGCACTTACAGGTTCATATTCAAGACCATTCACACCTGTCCCTGAACAATGCAACAGGCGTCCCCCCAAAAACATTCAGAGCTCCTATAATGCTGTAAACTGCTACTTGGGCAACACTCAAAGAAAATCTCAAAGAAGATCATTTAGAAGTGAAGGGGTGGATTCTGCCGCTTCTTTTAAGTTATTAATCAACTTTTATATTTATGTTCAATTATTTGAATGACTTCTTCAATATGTGTTAAAGCATCTATTTTCCTCTCTCACTATAAGAAAAGAGCATGTTATGTTTTGGGAAAAGTTTCCTGCTGGGACATCCGGTACCTAAATCCAGGGTCCCCCTCGTCATCACCGTGACGAAGGGAGATATGCCTCTTACTATTTGTCCACATGTGGAAAATGTCTAATCTTGTCTATTTTTCTTAGCCAATCCGAATCATCCAACCTGAAGTAATGACGTAGTTAGACTCTGTTAGAGTTGATCTAAAAATGTGATTGTACGCAGAGCAGCCTACGAACTCCTTGTGAGACCTGAAGCTGGCTTCTGCTGATGAAACTGCAAATTATTCTTCATTAAATTTTTCTTCAATTTATTAATTATTTTTTTTAAACTTTGACTCCAGGTTTTAATTCAAAATATCTTGTCTCAAGGGTCCTAAACTGTTTATCCCCAACAGAAGTTAAAAAACAGATAAACTACAAAGATACAGAGAGCTTCACTGCTCTGGATGATGGAGTTTCAAATCCCACATAAAGTTTATTCCTGTGTTTAATTATGGTCTAAACTAAGTACAAATTTAACAGAAAAGCACATTTAGAACTTAGTTACAATGAATCTAACAGTTTAAATTTCAATTTGTGACCACGTGAGAACTGCAGTGTCCTTATGTGATGTGTAGCAGCACAGGCTATTTTGACCACTCTACACTGTAAAAAAAATCCCGAAAACATAAACTGTAAAAAAAAAAAAAAAAAATCCCGTAAAAAAGACGGTAATTTTCTGGCAACAGGGGCGCCAACAAATGTCCGTTTAAAAACAGAAAAATACTATTAGAAAAAAACATAGATAAACTGTAAAAAAAATCCCGTAAAAAATACATTTAATAAGACATTTATTTTCCGTTATTTTTCTGGTGCCCTGCTGCCAGAAAATTACAGTTTTTTTACGGGACTTTTTAATTTAAAAGAGCTCATGCTGAAGTAATGCAGGGTTTATAATGTAAATGCATCAATGTCACAACACAATTGTTACATTCACATCAGTCCATTTCATAATGCCCACAAAACAGAATCCATCAGGTGTGGAGAAATGGAGAATAATTAGCATAGCTGCTGTTCATAATATTAACCCTGTAAAACCCAAATATAGAAAAAAAAGAGCAAACATTTTTTGACCTCTCAGATATTGTTTTAGGAGGCCTCTGATGCAGACTTTTTTTACTTTTTAAGTTTTTAGGGAAATGTTGTAATATTGCAACATTGGGTCTAGGTAGGAGCAGAATTTCTGTATTTGTACTCTCTTTGTCTGAACAGATATACAGAGCATTTAAGCATTAATTTGCAGGGCTGATTGCTTACATAGCCCCTTAACAGTATATATCATGAGTAATAATCACACAACAATCATATTGTTTATGAATAAGCATTTATTAATAAAAATATTGAAAAAAAATGTATTCATAAAACTTTTTCTTCTATCACTTTCAATGTGGTTTGAATGAAGTTTGTGTTTTGCAGTGATAGTGCCTAAGTTGTTTTTATCTGAGAAGCACAGACAAACATCGCTACACTTGCTACAGTGTATTTGTGTATCCATTATTGCAGCATCTGCAGTGTCCTCTCTTCGTCTTTACTGAGAAATGTGCAATCGTGTCTTTGCGTACATCCAATGGGGTGGTCCGATGACATCTTGGCAGATTCTTTGTTTTGTGCAAATGTGAATTATTCCTTACAAAACTGTTTTATGACATGGTTCATGTTAGATTATCACAGTATGATGATCAGTTATGACAATCCATTAGGTCTTCTTGCTGTTCTTGTTGTCATCCTCCTACACCTGAAAGAACAAACAGATTTAGTTGATCTGCAGTATGTGTCAGTCTGAGGTTTAGATTGCGATCACTTCACCTTAATCACAGCAGTACATTTGCACGTCATTGAGAGCGGTGTCATCTCCTTTTCCCTGTGGACCTTCTACCCGCGTCTTGATGCCGCAGATTCCTTTTCCATCACACACTGGGCTCCAGATGCCCCAATCACCCCAGCCTGTGCCGTCACCCGTCAGCACAACACCGTCACTGCAGCTGAACCTGGAGAACATTCAGATGTGACAATATTATGATAAAATATGTAATTGTGCTGCTGGATTGAATGTCAGTCACATGATCACCTGCAGCCTATGGCCTAATCACAACCACGATCAGCAGCACGACTGAGTGTGATATTAATTGAACTGCTTGATGAAGGAAAACAGAGTCCTTAAATAGCTAAATAAATCCAGACATTCTCACATGATGTTGTTTGCGGCCGTATCATCACCCCTTCCTTGGGAAGGTTCGACTCTCAGCTGGAAAGCCTTTAAGAATCCAGAAGGACACCACTTGATATTTGTCCACTCACCCCAGCTGAAGAAAAGACAAAGAGGTTTCTTAATCAAATTGATTATTATTGTCATGAAAATCCTCAATTCACTTATCTAGCTTAAACACTTGAATGTAAGAATTGATAATAATCAGACTCCCTTACTGTCCTGCGTTGGACACAGCATATGCTTCTGTTACTCTGGACCAATATACACAGTGAAGACGAATCCCATTGAGCGCTGTATCATCAAAATCACCAGAGACATGACCTTCCACCTTAAAACGACAACAACAACAACAACATTGAGACAATTGAAAGAGCTGAAACTAGCCCAACCATTGTAACATTTAAATTCTCATAGTAACATTTATCTTTATGGTCTTTAGTACAGACCCTTAAAAAATCTTAAGCAGTTGCAGCAGGAGCCAGTTGTTCAAAAGTAATCAGATTAGATCAAAACTTAAAAATGGGTTGTTCAAAAGGAGAAAAGTCCAATTATGCTTTGAAATACCAGCACAAAAGTAAGATGGATTACCTGATCCTGGACAGCAAAATATGGGATTTTCAAATCCAGATCATTTTGATGAAACCTTTTGAACAATTGGCCCCTGGAGATTAAATGACTAACTGCAACTCCACAGTTTTCAACCTCTGAAGCACTTATAGCCACCAGTGTATTAGCAAAATAGTCAATGCCCAACTTACCCTCAGACTGAATCCTGCCGCATACATTCCAGCTGGACACATGTCCTGATGACCCCACGACCCCCAGGACATTCCGTTAGGCACGGTCAACACTGATTTGTAATGTCTTCCTGGGAACTGAACGCTCACATGCTGCCCAATAATGGCTAGCAGTAAAAACATGGAAAGGAGGTGATGCATTGCTACAGCACTGACCTGATCGATAAAAAAAAATACTGATTGTTAGATTAATATTCTGCAGCCTCAAAGATATCAATCATCAGCTGATCAAGCAGACACAGAGATGGTGTACCATAACATTCTCAGGTTAAGGAAGAAACCTCATAATACACAAGATTGAGCAAAATCATCCACATTGTCCAGGCATTACTAATAACTAGTAAGAGAGGGCAGATGTTCAAATGCATTCATGTTGTAGGAATCAACCCAAATAATTTATCAAAATTGTAATTAAATTACATTTAATAAGAACCGGATTAACCGTAAATGATTCAGAATCAATATTTTAATTCTTTATCAATTATTCGTCCACCGAGAAATTGAGTTTACAATTATTTTACCAATTCTGGACAAAGTATTATCCCGTGGCCACTGAAATAATAATATTTTGTTATGATTATTAATTATGATTATGAGCAAGGTAGCACAACCTTTGTTGAAGGCAGCAATTTGGTAAGCACAGCACAAGACACTGTATGCGTGAAAAATCAACACAAGAATTTATTGAACTACTAACACACAAACTAATCTAACGAAAAAAACACGCACAAACACACATTCATTCAGTTTCAGAAAAATGGCGAGGTTATTGTTTGAAGGTAAATGGATTCCCCAATTATTTAGTTTTAACAAGTTTCTTTGACCGCAACCTGAGAGAATTAATACACTAGCAATTCAACAATAATTTAATTTGCTTAATATAATTGCACCATGCAGCTCAGCAAAATTAGGAGACTTGTGTTTACTTGTGTTGGCTGCTCCTGTAAACGCAGTTTTCCCTTCGTGACGGAGTTGAAGGAAGCGGCGTGGCTCAGTCAAGACTTCTGAAGGACGACATCCGCCTCAAGAAGGTGCTGGAACAAAAGACTTTTGTCTGTGAATTTCAACGCAGGTTCATGCTGGCTTTCAGTGAATTCTTGAAGAAGTTGTTCGTGCAATCAAGATGATGGTCGTTCCGTCCACTCAGCGAAGGCCAAGAGGAAAAGGCGCACTTGAAAGTGAAAGCAAAAATCCAAAGCGCGGCATCGTATTTTAAACAGTTTGTTGGTTCCGCCTTTCCAGATGTTTTAGCCAATCCGATATGGTTTTGGGCGGGTCCTACGCCCCGTGCTCCTGTTCTTGCATGTAATTAGCATAGTGTCCGTATGGCCCTTTTGTTCTCAAGTTTATAGGAATTTTAATGAGAACTCCAAGAATTTAACTTTACTAGTTCAAAAGCTGTACATTTTACAAAAATAAATTTTTCACCAAAATACTGACAAACATTCATCCATCACAACCATACCAAACAGTACACACTTTCTGTATTTGAGGTAGATTTTCTTTCAATTTACCTGTAATCAACACACAGAAAGAATTGCATAGGTGTCATAAACAAAATTGAAGCATACTTTATACATATGAAATGCTAGAGGCTGTTTTTGGTGATAAGTTCATGTCTTTTTGGCAGTATTTCCTAAAGTGTCTTTGTACCCAAAGAGTAGCTTCACAGTGGCGGAGCCAGGATTTTTTCATAGGGGTGGCCAACCTGGGGCCAGCAATCTTAATTATTTATGTACTGGACTATAATGTACTGGACTGTGCCTACAACACAACTGAATACAGTTCATTTGTAGCCTACTTAATTTTAACTGAGATAGTGAATTAGATCATGGAATGATGAGTGAATTTGACTTTTTTTTTTCATTCCTCACTTGCAGGCATATTAATAAAGGGGCTCACCCTATAGCTGAATTGTTCAGTCAGTTCTGGTTCTCAAAACCCCCAATAGCTTGTTCTCCATTGTTGCATCTCAATGGATGAGACATGCTGATAACTACACACTGTAGATTATTCCTTCATTGAATTTTATGTATATAATCAATGAACTTCAACAATTCTGAGTTTGTCTGTTTCAAAAACTAACCAAAAAAGTAAACATTAAATGTTTAACTTTCTATATTGTCAAAATAAATAATTGCAACAGTTCTACCATACCTAAATTAAACATTGTGTACAAAGAGAAAAAAAGGTGTTCTCTTTTGAATTCCCGTTTGCTGATGTGGAAGCAGAAGTCAACAGCACATATATGCCAGAATGTAAAATTTAATGCATTTAAATGTGATGAATTTTAGTTTGTACTTTATAAATTAATGCAACATTAGCATCTTCTAGTACAACTGCACAGATCTCACATTTATTTATGCATTAAAAAAATTACATATCAGCTTGTGCCTTATATTGTGATCTCACATAGCAGAATATTTTAGTCCAGAGACATGTGAGGCATATATATGGTTATTTCATAACTTAATAGACGACAGAACTACAACGTTGCATGCACGTAGTTTCTTTTGTGTTTTATTTATAGCGAGTAATGTACAGCGCGCCGTATTTGCGCGTGATTGAAAACTGCGCGGTCTTGCAACCCACCAGTTGAGAAACATTTGCGTAAGCTATATATAATGTTCGCCCCTCACTGTTGTTCTGCTGAAGCTCATTTGGCACCTGTATCATTCGCTGAGGCGAAGTTGGAGTGCACGTCTGAAAAGTCTCCCGTTTTTTGTTTTTGTTGTTGTTGTCTTAAAGAGACGATTCTGCGTTTAAATAATCGCAATTCTTGTCAACAAAAAAGTAGACAGAGACAGCAGTTGCGAGTGGGGTGGCCAAAGGGGTGGTCACGGCCACTGTCTGCCAGGACACTTTGGAATGTCTTTTGAAATGCAAAGCTGGGTAGAAATTCCAGATTGGGTAGATTTTCACCTCGAGATGAGTCACAAGTCTGAGTTTCCTGATAACGAGGGGGATTTACACTTTGTACCTTGGGGGTTTATATAAAATATTAACAATTAAAGTCACTTTAAATTAATTCTGTATGGTTTCTAAACTAAAACCAACACCGGGGTCAATAAAACTGCTCTAAGGATTCTTTTTTCGGATAATTTTTTTGAGCCGATCAGAACATCTTCAGACTACATTTACGCTTTATCAATATTGTGATGTCCTGGTTCCCCCTAATGAGCAGCCAGGAGCACAGAGCGCACATCAATGACCCGTATGTAAACACACAAAAATACAAACACTGATCCAATAAAATATACGTTTAACCGTCAGTGTCCTTGTTTTTCTTGGTAAAATGCCTTAAAAATGTTTTGTAACCCCATCATCTCACAAAAGATGAGGAGAACTCAAGAGAGAAACCACCACAGTGTGTTTATTGCAAATTTACAACAAAGTTTAATGGAAAACATTCAAAAGTTGCACAACGGGTAATCGGAAATGGCAAAGAAACAAAACAAGCAAAATCAAACAACTGTAACCACTAAAGATAACAATCATATGCAATGGCAATTGCTCTACACTCAATCACAAATAAAACAATTCAATTCAGTTATTTGTATAACGCTTTTCACAATCGATATCGTTTCAATGCATTCTTCTTACAGAGAATGAATGTCAACATTACAATTTAGAGTATTCTGTTATCGGAGGTGACTGTCCAATGTATGTGGTTTCAGAAATGTACATATATAATCATGCAGTTGGCTAACAATATAATAATTTAGGCAATTTAATTTACAATCACTGTTAGCAGATTAATGATTAAATGTTAACAATAATTACGATATAGAAATTTGGGAATGTGCATGTTGATCCCGATAATGTCCTGGGGTAAAACAGAAAAGCAAATAGAGAATAATTAGCGTAGCTGCTGTTCATAATATTAACCCTGTAAAACCCAAATATAGAAAAAATTGACCTCTCAGATATTGTTTTAGGAGGCCTCTCATGCAGAAATTAAAGATTTTTCTTTTTCTTTTTTTTTTTTTTACTTTTTAGTAAGTTTTTAGGGAAATGTTGTAATATTGCAACATTGGGTCTAGGTAGGAGCAGAATTTCTGTATTTGTACTCTCTTTGTCTGAACAGATATACAGAGCATTTAAGCATTAATTTGCAGGGCTGATTGCTTACATACCCCCTTAACAGTATATATCATGAGTAATAATCACACAACAATCATATTTTTTATGAATAAGCATTTATTAATAAAAATATTGAAAAAAATTGTATTCATAAAACTTTTTCTTCTATCACTTTCAATGTGGTTTGAATGAAGTCTGTGTTTTGCAGTGATAGTGCCTAAGTTGTTTTTATCTGAGAAGCACAGACAAACATCGCTACACTTGCTACAGTGTATTTGTGTATCCATTATTGCAGCATCTGCAGTGTCCTCTCTGTGACGGCTGGTAAAAGAGGAGGAAGCAATTGCAGGCAATCAGAAGAAGTTTATTGAAATCAGAGTCCAGAATGTAGGCAATGGCAACGAAGGTCTACGGTGGCGTGAGAAGAGCTGGATGGTGAAGTCGCAGGTGAAGGTGAAGACGGTCAATGGATGAAACCAGGAACAGACCGGAACACTGACACGAAGACGACAACACGAATACAATCCAGCACACGAACACGGAAGACGGTAAACCAACTAGGCAGTGGAGACATGAATGAGGATCTGACAACAGACAGAGAGATGAGTGAGTATATGTAGCTGAGTGGAGATGAGGATCAGCTGGAGCGAGACAATCAACACACAGGTGACAACAATCAACCAAACGAGCACATGGAGACTACGTGAGTACAACAACAACACAAAACATGACACGGAGGAAACAATGGATTTCCTACCGTGACAGTACCCCTCCCCTAGGACGTCACCTGACGTTCCCAGCCTGCTTTACCTGTAGATTGTAATCATCAATAAGGCGGTGATCCAGTATGTCCCGAGCAGGAACCCACCTTCTCTCCTCCGGACCGTAACCTTCCCAATCCACCAAGTACTGAAATCCGCGTCCCCTCCGTCTAGAGTCCAGAATACGATTAACCAAATATGTGGTTTCCCCATTAACGATACGAGGCGGGGGGGGGAACCGGGGCAGGCGGGTTAAGACGGGAAAAAATAACCGGTTTAATTTTGGACACATGGAACACGGGATGAACCCTCCTGTACGCCGGAGGAAGGCTAAGACGCACTGTTACCGGATTAATGATTTTGGTAACAGAAAACGGGCCAATAAATTTGGGAGCAAGCTTATTCGAAACGGAACGCATCTGAATATTCTGGGTAGAAAGCCACACTCTTTGACCGACGACGTAACGGGGAGGCTTCGACCGGTGGCGATCGGCCTTAGCCTTGATGCGCGACCTAGCCTGGAGCAGAGCTCTGCGAGCTCTGGTCCAGGTGCGGTGACACCTCTGGACTAGTGCGTGTGCGGAGGGGACCGAAACCTCGGATTCCGTACTGACAAAATTAGGTGGTTGGTACCCTAAACTACACTTAAATGGAGACATGCCCGTAGATGACACTGGTAAAGAATTGTGTGCGTACTCCACAATTGAGAGTTGCTGACACCAGGACGAAGGATTATTGGAAGCCAAACATCGCAAAACCCTTTCGACATCCTGATTGGCTCGCTCGGTTTGACCATTGCTCTGGGGATGGAACCCGGAAGAAAGACTAACAGTCGCTCCTAACAATTTACAAAATTCTCGCCAAAATTTGGACACAAATTGGGGACCCCTGTCAGAAACCACGTCTGTCGGAAGGCCATGTATACGGAAGACGTGGTCAATGACAGCTACCGCTGTTTCCTTGGCTGATGGTAATTTGGGCAAGGGAATAAAATGAGTCGCCTTCGAGAACCGGTCCACTACGGTTAAAATCACCGTATTGCCCTTAGAGGGCGGGAGGGCGGTAATGAAATCTAGCGAAATGTGGGACCAGGGTCTCGAAGGGACAGACAGCGGTAAGAGTAACCCATCTGGAGGTCGATTGGAAGTCTTACCAATAGCGCAAACTGAACAAGCCAAGACGAAGTCGTGGACGTCACGAGCCATACCAGGCCACCAAAATCGTTGCTTGACTAGAAACCTAGTTCTACTAACCCCTGGGTGACAAGCAACACTGGAACAATGACCCCACTGGAGAACGTCTGACCGTAACCCCTCCGGCACAAACAATCGGTTCGGTGGGCAACGAGTCGGGGGCGTTACCCCTTCTAAGGCAGTCAACACCTTCGATTCGACCTCCCATCTGAGCGCGGAGATAATGATGGTCCCCGGTAAAATGGGCTCGGGAGTAGCAGTACGATCGGAACGCTCAAAAAGACGGGATAAAGCATCGGGTTTGATGTTTTTGGAACCCGGCCGGTAAGAAAGTGTAAAATCGAAACGACCGAAAAACAATGCCCACCGAGCCTGCCTGGAGTTAAGTCTTTTGGCGGTTCTAATGTATTCGAGATTCTTATGGTCCGTCCATACAATGAAAGGTACACCCGACCCTTCAAGCCAGTGACGCCATTCTTCCAGAGCAAGTTTGACTGCCAACAACTCTCGATTGCCAATGTCATAATTAACCTCTGCAGGAGATAAACGGTGAGAATAATACGCGCAAGGATGCACCTTTCCGTCTGAGGATGCGCGTTGGGACAACACTGCTCCTACCCCCACCTCTGATGCGTCGACCTCCACTATGAATTGACGTGAGCGATCAGGGGTGACGAGAATGGGAGCTGAAACAAAGCAGCTTTTCAGTTTGGCAAACGCAGCCTCGGCTGCGCTTGACCACCTGAACGTCAAACTAGGGGAGGTCAAGGCGGTCAGAGGAGCGGCTAGTTGGCTGAAATTGCGAATGAAACGCCGGTAAAAATTGGCGAACCCCAGAAATCTCTGCAGGGCCTTGCGAGACTCTGGGGATGGCCAATCTACCACAGCCTTAACCTTCTCAGGATCCATGCGAACACCCTCAGTCGAAATGATGTGTCCTAGAAAGGAAACAGACTGTGCATGAAAAACGCATTTCTCCGCCTTGACAAACAATCCATTCTCTAGCAACCGCAGAAGCACTCGTCGTACGTGTTGCACGTGTTCCTGGAGAGACGAAGAAAAAATCAATATGTCATCCAGGTAAACATATATGAACAGATCGACCATGTCTCGCAACACGTCATTGACGAGTGCTTGGAAGACTGCCGGCGAGTTCGTTAGCCCGAAAGGCATCACGCAGTACTCAAAATGGCCTCTAGGGGTGTTAAAGGCAGTCTTCCACTCATCCCCCTCCCTGATACGGACCAAATGATAAGCATTACGTAAGTCCAATTTAGTGAAAACGGACGCTCCCTGCAACCTCTCAAAAGCTGAAGACATAAGCGGCAAAGGATAGGTATTCCTTACCGTTATGTTGTTCAGCCCTCGGTAGTCAATGCAAGGTCGCAAGGATCCGTCCTTCTTTCCCACAAAAAAGAACCCCGCCCCCGCTGGAGAAGAAGAAGGGCGGATGAACCCCGTTGCTAGAGAACTAGATATATATTTCTCCATGGCCGCCGTCTCTGGAATAGACAAAGAATATAACTTGCCCTTAGGCGGAGAAGTTCCTGGCAATAACTCTATCGCACAGTCATAGGGACGATGAGGAGGAAGAGAATCAGCCCGAGACTTACTGAACACCTCCTTCAGGTCGTGGTACTCCGCGGGCACGTTAGCCAAATCCACTGCTTCCCCCTGAAACACAGACTCAGAAACATTAACACCAGCAGACAAAAGACAAGACAAATGACACTCCTCGCTCCAGCTAACCACCGATCCGAGGCGCCAATCGATCCTGGGGTTGTGTTTCTGGAGCCAGGTGTGACCTAGAACAATGGGGGATTGAGGTGAGTCCGTGATGTAAAATGAAATCTCCTCCGTATGGTTGCCAGATGTGATGAGAGAAACCGGTACAGTGGTCTGTGTGATGACTGGCAGTCTGTGTCCGTTGAGTGCAAAAGGTGCAATGGGGTGTTTGAGGGAGGTGAGGGGAATGTTGAGTTTAGTAGCCAACTTACAGTCCATAAAACTACCCTCTGCCCCAGAATCCAACAAAGCGTGATGATCAAGTGCGTGGGTGGACCACCGTAGACTCACCGGAAGGAGTGTCGATGTAGATGAGGTCTTCCTGGCAGAGATCCCACCCGATAGTAGCCTCCGTTTTACTATCGGGCTTGGTCTTTTACCGGACAGCGCTGGATGTGATGTTCTTGGCTGCCGCAGTATAAACATAGTCCCAGGGATCTCCGCCTGATCCTCTCCTCCCGGGAGAGCCGAGCTCGCCCCACCTGCATGGGTTCAAGATCTCCCGGTGGGCTGACCGCAACCTCTGAGCGCTGACGCTGAGCCTCCGGTCTGGTCGCGAGAACTGCTCTCCCCCTCCGTCTGGCGGCTTGGTCGAGTCGGTTGTCTACTCTGATGGTGAGGTCGATCAGGCCATTGAGAGAAGTGGGGAGCTCGACGGCGCGGATCTCCTGTCGGATGCGGTCAGCCAACCCATGCAGGAAGTGATCCCACTGCGCCTCTTCGTTCCACTTACACTCCGCCGCCAGGGTGCGGAACTCAATAGAATAGTCGGCTACGGACCTGTCTTCCTGACGTAGGTCCGTGAGAAGTCTAGCCGCCTCCCTCCCGGCGACGGAGCGGTCGAAGACCCGTCTCATCTCCTCCGAAAGGGCGTGGAACGAGGCACAGCAGCTGTCTTGGTTCTCCCACACCGCCGTCCCCCAGAGGGCAGCCCTCCCCGTCAGTAGTGACAAGACGAATGCCACCTTCATTTCCTCGGTGTGAAACGTGCGGGGCTGCAGGGCGAAGTGCAGAGAACAATGAGACAGAAATGATCGACAAAACTTTGGCTCACCCGCATATTTCTCAGGGATGGGGAGGCGTGGTTCGGACTGGGAAATCCCTCCGGAGACGATCGGCGGTGTGGGTGGCGTGGGAGGCGCAGCGGGTGGCGGTTGTTGTTGTCGCTGAGCCTGGAGAGCGAGCTCGGACACCTTCGTCACCATTGCTTGGAAAGCTCGACCCATCTCATCTATCGCCTTGTCTTGGTGATCCATGCGATCAACGGCTCTCTGCAAAAACTCCTCTAGATGAGATGGGGAGCGATCGCCTGCTGCTTCCATGATGGTCAGATCCTACTGTGACGGCTGGTAAAAGAGGAGGAAGCAATTGCAGGCAATCAGAAGAAGTTTATTGAAATCAGAGTCCAGAATGTAGGCAATGGCAACGAAGGTCTACGGTGGCGTGAGAAGAGCTGGATGGTGAAGTCGCAGGTGAAGGTGAAGACGGTCAATGGATGAAACCAGGAACAGACCGGAACACTGACACGAAGACGACAACACGAATACAATCCAGCACACGAACACGGAAGACGGTAAACCAACTAGGCAGTGGAGACATGAATGAGGATCTGACAACAGACAGAGAGATGAGTGAGTATATGTAGCTGAGTGGAGATGAGGATCAGCTGGAGCGAGACAATCAACACACAGGTGACAACAATCAACCAAACGAGCACATGGAGACTACGTGAGTACAACAACAACACAAAACATGACACGGAGGAAACAATGGATTTCCTACCGTGACACTCTCTTCGTCTTTACTGAGAAATGTGCAATCGTGTCTTTGCGTACATCCAGTGGGGTGATCCGATGACATCTTGGCATTCTGAAATGGAAAAAGTAAAAAAATTAATAAGTGAATAATACGAATGGGTCTTAGATAAACTGAAAGAATAGACAGGGTGGTAGATCATGTGTCGAGGGTAGAGATCTAAGTATTATCCATCAAAGTATTATAATTTCAATGCAAATGCTAATCAAAATTCCACTACTACATTCAAACAATTCTGTCTGGCTGGCCTATTATGCTCTTTACTTATCATACTAAAGGAACACATACATCCCCCCAGAGCACTTACAGGTTCATATTCAAGACCATTCACACCTGTCCCTGAACACTGCAACAGGCGTCCCCCAAAAACATTCAGAGCTCCTATAATGCTGTAAACTGCTACTTGGGCAACACTCAAAGAAAATCTCAAAGAAGATCATTTAGAAGTGAAGGGGTGGATTCTGCCGCTTCTTTTAAGTTATTAATCAACATTTATATTTATGTTCAATTATTTGAATGACTTCTTCAATATGTGTTAAAGCATCTATTTTCCTCTCTCACTATAAGAAAAGAACATGTTATGTTTTGGGAAAAGTTTCCTGCTGGGACATCCGGTACCTAAATCCAGGGTCCCCCTCGTCATCACCGTGACGAAGGGAGATATGCCTCTTACTATTTGTCCACATATGGAAAATGTCTAATCTTGTCTATTTTTCTTAGCCAATCCGAATCATCCAACCTGAAGTAATGACGTAGTTAGACTCTGTTAGAGTTGATCTAAAAATGCGATTGTACGCAGAGCAGCCTACGAACTCCTTGTGAGACCTGAAGCTGGCTTCTGCTGATGAAACTGCAAATTATTCTTCATTAAATTTTTCTTCAATTTATTAATTATTTTTTTTAAACTTTGACTCCAGGTTTTAATTCAAAATATCTTGTCTCAAGGGTCCTAAACTGTTTATCCCCAACAGAAGTTAAAAAACAGATAAACTACAAAGATACAGAGAGCTTCACTGCTCTGGATGATGGAGTTTCAAATCCCACATAAAGTTTATTCCTGTGTTTAATTATGGTCTAAACTAAGTACAAAATTAACAGAAAAGCACATTTAGAACTTAGTTACAATGAATCTAACAGTTTAAATTTCAATTTGTGACCACGTGAGAACTGCAGTGTCCTTATGTGATGTGTAGCAGCACAGGCTATTTTGACCACTCTACACTGTAAAAAAAATCCCGAAAACATAAACTGTAAAAAAAAAAAAAAAAAAATCCCGTAAAAAAGACGGTAATTTTCTGGCAACAGGGGCGCCAACAAATGTCCGTTTAAAAACAGAAAAATACTATTAGAAAAAAACATAGATAAACTGTAAAAAAAATCCCGTAAAAAATACATTTAATAAGACATTTATTTTCCGTTATTTTTCTGGTGCCCTGCTGCCAGAAAATTTCAGTTTTTTTACGGGACTTTTTAATTTAAAAGAGCTCATACTGAAGTAATGCAGGGTTTATAATGTAAATGCATCAATGTCACAACACAATTGTTACATTCACATCAGTCCATTTCATAATGCCCACAAAACAATCAACAGAATCCATCAGGTGTGGAGAAATGGAGAATAATTAGCATAGCTGCTGTTCATAATATTAACCCTGTAAAACCCAAATATAGAAAAAAAAGAGCAAACATTTTTTGACCTCTCAGATATTGTTTTAGGAGGCCTCTGATGCAGACTTTTTTTACTTTTTAAGTTTTTAGGGAAATGTTGTAATATTGCAACATTGGGTCTAGGTAGGAGCAGAATTTCTGTATTTGTACTCTCTTTGTCTGAACAGATATACAGAGCATTTAAGCATTAATTTGCAGGGCTGATTGCTTACATAGCCCCTTAACAGTATATATCATGAGTAATAATCACACAACAATCATATTGTTTATGAATAAGCATTTATTAATAAAAATATTGAAAAAAAAATGTATTCATAAAACTTTTTCTTCTATCACTTTCTATGTGGTTTGAATGAAGTCTGTGTTTTGCAGTGATAGTGCCTAAGTTGTTTTTATCTGAGAAGCACAGACAAACATCGCTACACTTGCTACAGTGTATTTGTGTATCCATTATTGCAGCATCTGCAGTGTCCTCTCTTCGTCTTTACTGAGAAATGTGCAATCGTGTCTTTGCGTACATCCAGTGGGGTGATCCGATGACATCTTGGCATTCTGAAATGGAAAAAGTAAAAAAATTAATAAGTGAATAATACGAATGGGTCTTAGATAAACTGAAAGAATAGACAGGGTGGTAGATCATGTGTCGAGGGTAGAGATCTAAGTATTATCCATCAAAGTATTATAATTTCAATGCAAATGCTAATCAAAATTCCACTACTACATTCAAACAATTCTGTCTGGCTGGCCTATTATGCTCTTTACTTATCATACTAAAGGAACACATACATCCCCCCAGAGCACTTACAGGTTCATATTCAAGACCATTCACACCTGTCCCTGAACAATGCAACAGGCGTCCCCCCAAAAACATTCAGAGCTCCTATAATGCTGTAAACTGCTACTTGGGCAACACTCAAAGAAAATCTCAAAGAAGATCATTTAGAAGTGAAGGGGTGGATTCTGCCGCTTCTTTTAAGTTATTAATCAACTTTTATATTTATGTTCAATTATTTGAATGACTTCTTCAATATGTGTTAAAGCATCTATTTTCCTCTCTCACTATAAGAAAAGAGCATGTTATGTTTTGGGAAAAGTTTCCTGCTGGGACATCCGGTACCTAAATCCAGGGTCCCCCTCGTCATCACCGTGACGAAGGGAGATATGCCTCTTACTATTTGTCCACATGTGGAAAATGTCTAATCTTGTCTATTTTTCTTAGCCAATCCGAATCATCCAACCTGAAGTAATGACGTAGTTAGACTCTGTTAGAGTTGATCTAAAAATGTGATTGTACGCAGAGCAGCCTACGAACTCCTTGTGAGACCTGAAGCTGGCTTCTGCTGATGAAACTGCAAATTATTCTTCATTAAATTTTTCTTCAATTTATTAATTATTTTTTTTAAACTTTGACTCCAGGTTTTAATTCAAAATATCTTGTCTCAAGGGTCCTAAACTGTTTATCCCCAACAGAAGTTAAAAAACAGATAAACTACAAAGATACAGAGAGCTTCACTGCTCTGGATGATGGAGTTTCAAATCCCACATAAAGTTTATTCCTGTGTTTAATTATGGTCTAAACTAAGTACAAATTTAACAGAAAAGCACATTTAGAACTTAGTTACAATGAATCTAACAGTTTAAATTTCAATTTGTGACCACGTGAGAACTGCAGTGTCCTTATGTGATGTGTAGCAGCACAGGCTATTTTGACCACTCTACACTGTAAAAAAAATCCCGAAAACATAAACTGTAAAAAAAAAAAAAAATCCCGTAAAAAAGACGGTAATTTTCTGGCAACAGGGGCGCCAACAAATGTCCGTTTAAAAACAGAAAAATACTATTAGAAAAAAACATAGATAAACTGTAAAAAAAATCCCGTAAAAAATACATTTAATAAGACATTTATTTTCCGTTATTTTTCTGGTGCCCTGCTGCCAGAAAATTACAGTTTTTACGGGACTTTTTAATTTAAAAGAGCTCATGCTGAAGTAATGCAGGGTTTATAATGTAAATGCATCAATGTCACAACACAATTGTTACATTCACATCAGTCCATTTCATAATGCCCACAAAACAGAATCCATCAGGTGTGGAGAAATGGAGAATAATTAGCATAGCTGCTGTTCATAATATTAACCCTGTAAAACCCAAATATAGAAAAAAAAGAGCAAACATTTTTTGACCTCTCAGATATTGTTTTAGGAGGCCTCTGATGCAGACTTTTTTTACTTTTTAAGTTTTTAGGGAAATGTTGTAATATTGCAACATTGGGTCTAGGTAGGAGCAGAATTTCTGTATTTGTACTCTCTTTGTCTGAACAGATATACAGAGCATTTAAGCATTAATTTGCAGGGCTGATTGCTTACATAGCCCCTTAACAGTATATATCATGAGTAATAATCACACAACAATCATATTGTTTATGAATAAGCATTTATTAATAAAAATATTGAAAAAAAAATGTATTCATAAAACTTTTTCTTCTATCACTTTCAATGTGGTTTGAATGAAGTTTGTGTTTTGCAGTGATAGTGCCTAAGTTGTTTTTATCTGAGAAGCACAGACAAACATCGCTACACTTGCTACAGTGTATTTGTGTATCCATTATTGCAGCATCTGCAGTGTCCTCTCTTCGTCTTTACTGAGAAATGTGCAATCGTGTCTTTGCGTACATCCAATGGGGTGGTCCGATGACATCTTGGCAGATTCTTTGTTTTGTGCAAATGTGAATTATTCCTTACAAAACTGTTTTATGACATGGTTCATGTTAGATTATCACAGTATGATGATCAGTTATGACAATCCATTAGGTCTTCTTGCTGTTCTTGTTGTCATCCTCCTACACCTGAAAGAACAAACAGATTTAGTTGATCTGCAGTATGTGTCAGTCTGAGGTTTAGATTGCGATCACTTCACCTTAATCACAGCAGTACATTTGCACGTCATTGAGAGCGGTGTCATCTCCTTTTCCCTGTGGACCTTCTACCCGCGTCTTGATGCCGCAGATTCCTTTTCCATCACACACTGGGCTCCAGATGCCCCAATCACCCCAGCCTGTGCCGTCACCCGTCAGCACAACACCGTCACTGCAGCTGAACCTGGAGAACATTCAGATGTGACAATATTATGATAAAATATGTAATTGTGCTGCTGGATTGAATGTCAGTCACATGATCACCTGCAGCCTATGGCCTAATCACAACCACGATCAGCAGCACGACTGAGTGTGATATTAATTGAACTGCTTGATGAAGGAAAACAGAGTCCTTAAATAGCTAAATAAATCCAGACATTCTCACATGATGTTGTTTGCGGCCGTATCATCACCCCTTCCTTGGGAAGGTTCGACTCTCAGCTGGAAAGCCTTTAAGAATCCAGAAGGACACCACTTGATATTTGTCCACTCACCCCAGCTGAAGAAAAGACAAAGAGGTTTCTTAATCAAATTGATTATTATTGTCATGAAAATCCTCAATTCACTTATCTAGCTTAAACACTTGAATGTAAGAATTGATAATAATCAGACTCCCTTACTGTCCTGCGTTGGACACAGCATATGCTTCTGTTACTCTGGACCAATATACACAGTGAAGACGAATCCCATTGAGCGCTGTATCATCAAAATCACCAGAGACATGACCTTCCACCTTAAAACGACAACAACAACAACAACATTGAGACAATTGAAAGAGCTGAAACTAGCCCAACCATTGTAACATTTAAATTCTCATAGTAACATTTATCTTTATGGTCTTTAGTACAGACCCTTAAAAAATCTTAAGCAGTTGCAGCAGGAGCCAGTTGTTCAAAAGTAATCAGATTAGATCAAAACTTAAAAATGGGTTGTTCAAAAGGAGAAAAGTCCAATTATGCTTTGAAATACCAGCACAAAAGTAAGATGGATTACCTGATCCTGGACAGCAAAATATGGGATTTTCAAATCCAGATCATTTTGATGAAACCTTTTGAACAATTGGCCCCTGGAGATTAAATGACTAACTGCAACTCCACAGTTTTCAACCTCTGAAGCACTTATAGCCACCAGTGTATTAGCAAAATAGTCAATGCCCAACTTACCCTCAGACTGAATCCTGCCGCATACATTCCAGCTGGACACATGTCCTGATGACCCCACGACCCCCAGGACATTCCGTTAGGCACGGTCAACACTGATTTGTAATGTCTTCCTGGGAACTGAACGCTCACATGCTGCCCAATAATGGCTAGCAGTAAAAACATGGAAAGGAGGTGATGCATTGCTACAGCACTGACCTGATCGATAAAAAAAAATACTGATTGTTAGATTAATATTCTGCAGCCTCAAAGATATCAATCATCAGCTGATCAAGCAGACACAGAGATGGTGTACCATAACATTCTCAGGTTAAGGAAGAAACCTCATAATACACAAGATTGAGCAAAATCATCCACATTGTCCAGGCATTACTAATAACTAGTAAGAGAGGGCAGATGTTCAAATGCATTCATGTTGTAGGAATCAACCCAAATAATTTATCAAAATTGTAATTAAATTACATTTAATAAGAACCGGATTAACCGTAAATGATTCAGAATCAATATTTTAATTCTTTATCAATTATTCGTCCACCGAGAAATTGAGTTTACAATTATTTTACCAATTCTGGACAAAGTATTATCCCGTGGCCACTGAAATAATAATATTTTGTTATGATTATTAATTATGATTATGAGCAAGGTAGCACAACCTTTGTTGAAGGCAGCAATTTGGTAAGCACAGCACAAGACACTGTATGCGTGAAAAATCAACACAAGAATTTATTGAACTACTAACACACAAACTAATCTAACGAAAAAAACACGCACAAACACACATTCATTCAGTTTCAGAAAAATGGCGAGGTTATTGTTTGAAGGTAAATGGATTCCCCAATTATTTAGTTTTAACAAGTTTCTTTGACCGCAACCTGAGAGAATTAATACACTAGCAATTCAACAATAATTTAATTTGCTTAATATAATTGCACCATGCAGCTCAGCAAAATTAGGAGACTTGTGTTTACTTGTGTTGGCTGCTCCTGTAAACGCAGTTTTCCCTTCGTGACGGAGTTGAAGGAAGCGGCGTGGCTCAGTCAAGACTTCTGAAGGACGACATCCGCCTCAAGAAGGTGCTGGAACAAAAGACTTTTGTCTGTGAATTTCAACGCAGGTTCATGCTGGCTTTCAGTGAATTCTTGAAGAAGTTGTTCGTGCAATCAAGATGATGGTCGTTCCGTCCACTCAGCGAAGGCCAAGAGGAAAAGGCGCACTTGAAAGTGAAAGCAAAAATCCAAAGCGCGGCATCGTATTTTAAACAGTTTGTTGGTTCCGCCTTTCCAGATGTTTTAGCCAATCCGATATGGTTTTGGGCGGGTCCTACGCCCCGTGCTCCTGTTCTTGCATGTAATTAGCATAGTGTCCGTATGGCCCTTTTGTTCTCAAGTTTATAGGAATTTTAATGAGAACTCCAAGAATTTAACTTTACTAGTTCAAAAGCTGTACATTTTACAAAAATAAATTTTTCACCAAAATACTGACAAACATTCATCCATCACAACCATACCAAACAGTACACACTTTCTGTATTTGAGGTAGATTTTCTTTCAATTTACCTGTAATCAACACACAGAAAGAATTGCATAGGTGTCATAAACAAAATTGAAGCATACTTTATACATATGAAATGCTAGAGGCTGTTTTTGGTGATAAGTTCATGTCTTTTTGGCAGTATTTCCTAAAGTGTCTTTGTACCCAAAGAGTAGCTTCACAGTGGCGGAGCCAGGATTTTTTCATAGGGGTGGCCAACCTGGGGCCAGCAATCTTAATTATTTATGTACTGGACTATAATGTACTGGACTGTGCCTACAACACAACTGAATACAGTTCATTTGTAGCCTACTTAATTTTAACTGAGATAGTGAATTAGATCATGGAATGATGAGTGAATTTGACTTTTTTTTTCATTCCTCACTTGCAGGCATATTAATAAAGGGGCTCACCCTATAGCTGAATTGTTCAGTCAGTTCTGGTTCTCAAAACCCCCAATAGCTTGTTCTCCATTGTTGCATCTCAATGGATGAGACATGCTGATAACTACACACTGTAGATTATTCCTTCATTGAATTTTATGTATATAATCAATGAACTTCAACAATTCTGAGTTTGTCTGTTTCAAAAACTAACCAAAAAAGTAAACATTAAATGTTTAACTTTCTATATTGTCAAAATAAATAATTGCAACAGTTCTACCATACCTAAATTAAACATTGTGTACAAAGAGAAAAAAAGGTGTTCTCTTTTGAATTCCCGTTTGCTGATGTGGAAGCAGAAGTCAACAGCACATATATGCCAGAATGTAAAATTTAATGCATTTAAATGTGATGAATTTTAGTTTGTACTTTATAAATTAATGCAACATTAGCATCTTCTAGTACAAATGCACAGATCTCACATTTATTTATGCATTAAAAAAATTACATATCAGCTTGTGCCTTATATTGTGATCTCACATAGCAGAATATTTTAGTCCAGAGACATGTGAGGCATATATATGGTTATTTCATAACTTAATAGACGACAGAACTACAACGTTGCATGCACGTAGTTTCTTTTGTGTTTTATTTATAGCGAGTAATGTACAGCGCGCCGTATTTGCGCGTGATTGAAAACTGCGCGGTCTTGCAACCCACCAGTTGAGAAACATTTGCGTAAGCTATATATAATGTTCGCCCCTCACTGTTGTTCTGCTGAAGCTCATTTGGCACCTGTATCATTCGCTGAGGCGAAGTTGGAGTGCACGTCTGAAAAGTCTCCCGTTTTTTGTTTTTGTTGTTGTTGTCTTAAAGAGACGATTCTGCGTTTAAATAATCGCAATTCTTGTCAACAAAAAAGTAGACAGAGACAGCAGTTGCGAGTGGGGTGGCCAAAGGGGTGGTCACGGCCACTGTCTGCCAGGACACTTTGGAATGTCTTTTGAAATGCAAAGCTGGGTAGAAATTCCAGATTGGGTAGATTTTCACCTCGAGATGAGTCACAAGTCTGAGTTTCCTGATAACGAGGGGGATTTACACTTTGTACCTTGGGGGTTTATATAAAATATTAACAATTAAAGTCACTTTAAATTAATTCTGTATGGTTTCTAAACTAAAACCAACACCGGGGTCAATAAAACTGCTCTAAGGATTCTTTTTTCGGATAATTTTTTTGAGCCGATCAGAACATCTTCAGACTACATTTACGCTTTATCAATATTGTGATGTCCTGGTTCCCCCTAATGAGCAGCCAGGAGCACAGAGCGCACATCAATGACCCGTATGTAAACACACAAAAATACAAACACTGATCCAATAAAATATACGTTTAACCGTCAGTGTCCTTGTTTTTCTTGGTAAAATGCCTTAAAAATGTTTTGTAACCCCATCATCTCACAAAAGATGAGGAGAACTCAAGAGAGAAACCACCACAGTGTGTTTATTGCAAATTTACAACAAAGTTTAATGGAAAACATTCAAAAGTTGCACAACGGGTAATCGGAAATGGCAAAGAAACAAAACAAGCAAAATCAAACAACTGTAACCACTAAAGATAACAATCATATGCAATGGCAATTGCTCTACACTCAATCACAAATAAAACAATTCAATTCAGTTATTTGTATAACGCTTTTCACAATCGATATCGTTTCAATGCATTCTTCTTACAGAGAATGAATGTCAACATTACAATTTAGAGTATTCTGTTATCGGAGGTGACTGTCCAATGTATGTGGTTTCAGAAATGTACATATATAATCATGCAGTTGGCTAACAATATAATAATTTAGGCAATTTAATTTACAATCACTGTTAGCAGATTAATGATTAAATGTTAACAATAATTACGATATAGAAATTTGGGAATGTGCATGTTGATCCCGATAATGTCCTGGGGTAAAACAGAAAAGCAAATAGAGAATAATTAGCGTAGCTGCTGTTCATAATATTAACCCTGTAAAACCCAAATATAGAAAAAATTGACCTCTCAGATATTGTTTTAGGAGGCCTCTCATGCAGAAATTAAAGATTTTTCTTTTTTTTTTTTTTTTTTTTACTTTTTAGTAAGTTTTTAGGGAAATGTTGTAATATTGCAACATTGGGTCTAGGTAGGAGCAGAATTTCTGTATTTGTACTCTCTTTGTCTGAACAGATATACAGAGCATTTAAGCATTAATTTGCAGGGCTGATTGCTTACATACCCCCTTAACAGTATATATCATGAGTAATAATCACACAACAATCATATTTTTTATGAATAAGCATTTATTAATAAAAATATTGAAAAAAAATTGTATTCATAAAACTTTTTCTTCTATCACTTTCAATGTGGTTTGAATGAAGTCTGTGTTTTGCAGTGATAGTGCCTAAGTTGTTTTTATCTGAGAAGCACAGACAAACATCGCTACACTTGCTACAGTGTATTTGTGTATCCATTATTGCAGCATCTGCAGTGTCCTCTCTGTGACGGCTGGTAAAAGAGGAGGAAGCAATTGCAGGCAATCAGAAGAAGTTTATTGAAATCAGAGTCCAGAATGTAGGCAATGGCAACGAAGGTCTACGGTGGCGTGAGAAGAGCTGGATGGTGAAGTCGCAGGTGAAGGTGAAGACGGTCAATGGATGAAACCAGGAACAGACCGGAACACTGACACGAAGACGACAACACGAATACAATCCAGCACACGAACACGGAAGACGGTAAACCAACTAGGCAGTGGAGACATGAATGAGGATCTGACAACAGACAGAGAGATGAGTGAGTATATGTAGCTGAGTGGAGATGAGGATCAGCTGGAGCGAGACAATCAACACACAGGTGACAACAATCAACCAAACGAGCACATGGAGACTACGTGAGTACAACAACAACACAAAACATGACACGGAGGAAACAATGGATTTCCTACCGTGACAGTACCCCTCCCCTAGGACGTCACCTGACGTTCCCAGCCTGCTTTACCTGTAGATTGTAATCATCAATAAGGCGGTGATCCAGTATGTCCCGAGCAGGAACCCACCTTCTCTCCTCCGGACCGTAACCTTCCCAATCCACCAAGTACTGAAATCCGCGTCCCCTCCGTCTAGAGTCCAGAATACGATTAACCAAATATGTGGTTTCCCCATTAACGATACGAGGCGGGGGGGAACCGGGGCAGGCGGGTTAAGACGGGAAAAAATAACCGGTTTAATTTTGGACACATGGAACACGGGATGAACCCTCCTGTACGCCGGAGGAAGGCTAAGACGCACTGTTACCGGATTAATGATTTTGGTAACAGAAAACGGGCCAATAAATTTGGGAGCAAGCTTATTCGAAACGGAACGCATCTGAATATTCTGGGTAGAAAGCCACACTCTTTGACCGACGACGTAACGGGGAGGCTTCGACCGGTGGCGATCGGCCTTAGCCTTGATGCGCGACCTAGCCTGGAGCAGAGCTCTGCGAGCTCTGGTCCAGGTGCGGTGACACCTCTGGACTAGTGCGTGTGCGGAGGGGACCGAAACCTCGGATTCCGTACTGACAAAATTAGGTGGTTGGTACCCTAAACTACACTTAAATGGAGACATGCCCGTAGATGACACTGGTAAAGAATTGTGTGCGTACTCCACAATTGAGAGTTGCTGACACCAGGACGAAGGATTATTGGAAGCCAAACATCGCAAAACCCTTTCGACATCCTGATTGGCTCGCTCGGTTTGACCATTGCTCTGGGGATGGAACCCGGAAGAAAGACTAACAGTCGCTCCTAACAATTTACAAAATTCTCGCCAAAATTTGGACACAAATTGGGGACCCCTGTCAGAAACCACGTCTGTCGGAAGGCCATGTATACGGAAGACGTGGTCAATGACAGCTACCGCTGTTTCCTTGGCTGATGGTAATTTGGGCAAGGGAATAAAATGAGTCGCCTTCGAGAACCGGTCCACTACGGTTAAAATCACCGTATTGCCCTTAGAGGGCGGGAGGGCGGTAATGAAATCTAGCGAAATGTGGGACCAGGGTCTCGAAGGGACAGACAGCGGTAAGAGTAACCCATCTGGAGGTCGATTGGAAGTCTTACCAATAGCGCAAACTGAACAAGCCAAGACGAAGTCGTGGACGTCACGAGCCATACCAGGCCACCAAAATCGTTGCTTGACTAGAAACCTAGTTCTACTAACCCCTGGGTGACAAGCAACACTGGAACAATGACCCCACTGGAGAACGTCTGACCGTAACCCCTCCGGCACAAACAATCGGTTCGGTGGGCAACGAGTCGGGGGCGTTACCCCTTCTAAGGCAGTCAACACCTTCGATTCGACCTCCCATCTGAGCGCGGAGATAATGATGGTCCCCGGTAAAATGGGCTCGGGAGTAGCAGTACGATCGGAACGCTCAAAAAGACGGGATAAAGCATCGGGTTTGATGTTTTTGGAACCCGGCCGGTAAGAAAGTGTAAAATCGAAACGACCGAAAAACAATGCCCACCGAGCCTGCCTGGAGTTAAGTCTTTTGGCGGTTCTAATGTATTCGAGATTCTTATGGTCCGTCCATACAATGAAAGGTACACCCGACCCTTCAAGCCAGTGACGCCATTCTTCCAGAGCAAGTTTGACTGCCAACAACTCTCGATTGCCAATGTCATAATTAACCTCTGCAGGAGATAAACGGTGAGAATAATACGCGCAAGGATGCACCTTTCCGTCTGAGGATGCGCGTTGGGACAACACTGCTCCTACCCCCACCTCTGATGCGTCGACCTCCACTATGAATTGACGTGAGCGATCAGGGGTGACGAGAATGGGAGCTGAAACAAAGCAGCTTTTCAGTTTGGCAAACGCAGCCTCGGCTGCGCTTGACCACCTGAACGTCAAACTAGGGGAGGTCAAGGCGGTCAGAGGAGCGGCTAGTTGGCTGAAATTGCGAATGAAACGCCGGTAAAAATTGGCGAACCCCAGAAATCTCTGCAGGGCCTTGCGAGACTCTGGGGATGGCCAATCTACCACAGCCTTAACCTTCTCAGGATCCATGCGAACACCCTCAGTCGAAATGATGTGTCCTAGAAAGGAAACAGACTGTGCATGAAAAACGCATTTCTCCGCCTTGACAAACAATCCATTCTCTAGCAACCGCAGAAGCACTCGTCGTACGTGTTGCACGTGTTCCTGGAGAGACGAAGAAAAAATCAATATGTCATCCAGGTAAACATATATGAACAGATCGACCATGTCTCGCAACACGTCATTGACGAGTGCTTGGAAGACTGCCGGCGAGTTCGTTAGCCCGAAAGGCATCACGCAGTACTCAAAATGGCCTCTAGGGGTGTTAAAGGCAGTCTTCCACTCATCCCCCTCCCTGATACGGACCAAATGATAAGCATTACGTAAGTCCAATTTAGTGAAAACGGACGCTCCCTGCAACCTCTCAAAAGCTGAAGACATAAGCGGCAAAGGATAGGTATTCCTTACCGTTATGTTGTTCAGCCCTCGGTAGTCAATGCAAGGTCGCAAGGATCCGTCCTTCTTTCCCACAAAAAAGAACCCCGCCCCCGCTGGAGAAGAAGAAGGGCGGATGAACCCCGTTGCTAGAGAACTAGATATATATTTCTCCATGGCCGCCGTCTCTGGAATAGACAAAGAATATAACTTGCCCTTAGGCGGAGAAGTTCCTGGCAATAACTCTATCGCACAGTCATAGGGACGATGAGGAGGAAGAGAATCAGCCCGAGACTTACTGAACACCTCCTTCAGGTCGTGGTACTCCGCGGGCACGTTAGCCAAATCCACTGCTTCCCCCTGAAACACAGACTCAGAAACATTAACACCAGCAGACAAAAGACAAGACAAATGACACTCCTCGCTCCAGCTAACCACCGATCCGAGGCGCCAATCGATCCTGGGGTTGTGTTTCTGGAGCCAGGTGTGACCTAGAACAATGGGGGATTGAGGTGAGTCCGTGATGTAAAATGAAATCTCCTCCGTATGGTTGCCAGATGTGATGAGAGAAACCGGTACAGTGGTCTGTGTGATGACTGGCAGTCTGTGTCCGTTGAGTGCAAAAGGTGCAATGGGGTGTTTGAGGGAGGTGAGGGGAATGTTGAGTTTAGTAGCCAACTTACAGTCCATAAAACTACCCTCTGCCCCAGAATCCAACAAAGCGTGATGATCAAGTGCGTGGGTGGACCACCGTAGACTCACCGGAAGGAGTGTCGATGTAGATGAGGTCTTCCTGGCAGAGATCCCACCCGATAGTAGCCTCCGTTTTACTATCGGGCTTGGTCTTTTACCGGACAGCGCTGGATGTGATGTTCTTGGCTGCCGCAGTATAAACATAGTCCCAGGGATCTCCGCCTGATCCTCTCCTCCCGGGAGAGCCGAGCTCGCCCCACCTGCATGGGTTCAAGATCTCCCGGTGGGCTGACCGCAACCTCTGAGCGCTGACGCTGAGCCTCCGGTCTGGTCGCGAGAACTGCTCTCCCCTCCGTCTGGCGGCTTGGTCGAGTCGGTTGTCTACTCTGATGGTGAGGTCGATCAGGCCATTGAGAGAAGTGGGGAGCTCGACGGCGCGGATCTCCTGTCGGATGCGGTCAGCCAACCCATGCAGGAAGTGATCCCACTGCGCCTCTTCGTTCCACTTACACTCCGCCGCCAGGGTGCGGAACTCAATAGAATAGTCGGCTACGGACCTGTCTTCCTGACGTAGGTCCGTGAGAAGTCTAGCCGCCTCCCTCCCGGCGACGGAGCGGTCGAAGACCCGTCTCATCTCCTCCGAAAGGGCGTGGAACGAGGCACAGCAGCTGTCTTGGTTCTCCCACACCACCGTCCCCCAGAGGGCAGCCCTCCCCGTCAGTAGTGACAAGACGAATGCCACCTTCATTTCCTCGGTGTGAAACGTGCGGGGCTGCAGGGCGAAGTGCAGAGAACAATGAGACAGAAATGATCGACAAAACTTTGGCTCACCCGCATATTTCTCAGGGATGGGGAGGCGTGGTTCGGACTGGGAAATCCCTCCGGAGACGATCGGCGGTGTGGGTGGCGTGGGAGGCGCAGCGGGTGGCGGTTGTTGTTGTCGCTGAGCCTGGAGAGCGAGCTCGGACACCTTCGTCACCATTGCTTGGAAAGCTCGACCCATCTCATCTATCGCCTTGTCTTGGTGATCCATGCGATCAACGGCTCTCTGCAAAAACTCCTCTAGATGAGATGGGGAGCGATCGCCTGCTGCTTCCATGATGGTCAGATCCTACTGTGACGGCTGGTAAAAGAGGAGGAAGCAATTGCAGGCAATCAGAAGAAGTTTATTGAAATCAGAGTCCAGAATGTAGGCAATGGCAACGAAGGTCTACGGTGGCGTGAGAAGAGCTGGATGGTGAAGTCGCAGGTGAAGGTGAAGACGGTCAATGGATGAAACCAGGAACAGACCGGAACACTGACACGAAGACGACAACACGAATACAATCCAGCACACGAACACGGAAGACGGTAAACCAACTAGGCAGTGGAGACATGAATGAGGATCTGACAACAGACAGAGAGATGAGTGAGTATATGTAGCTGAGTGGAGATGAGGATCAGCTGGAGCGAGACAATCAACACACAGGTGACAACAATCAACCAAACGAGCACATGGAGACTACGTGAGTACAACAACAACACAAAACATGACACGGAGGAAACAATGGATTTCCTACCGTGACACTCTCTTCGTCTTTACTGAGAAATGTGCAATCGTGTCTTTGCGTACATCCAGTGGGGTGATCGGTGATCCGATGACATCTTGGCATTCTGAAATGGAAAAAGTAAAAAAATTAATAAGTGAATAATACGAATGGGTCTTAGATAAACTGAAAGAATAGACAGGGTGGTAGATCATGTGTCGAGGGTAGAGATCTAAGTATTATCCATCAAAGTATTATAATTTCAATGCAAATGCTAATCAAAATTCCACTACTACATTCAAACAATTCTGTCTGGCTGGCCTATTATGCTCTTTACTTATCATACTAAAGGAACACATACATCCCCCCAGAGCACTTACAGGTTCATATTCAAGACCATTCACACCTGTCCCTGAACAATGCAACAGGCGTCCCCCCAAAAACATTCAGAGCTCCTATAATGCTGTAAAATGCTACTTGGGCAACACTCAAAGAAAATCTCAAAGAAGATCATTTAGAAGTGAAGGGGTGGATTCTGCCGCTTCTTTTAAGTTATTAATCAACATTTATATTTATGTTCAATTATTTGAATGACTTCTTCAATATGTGTTAAAGCATCTATTTTCCTCTCTCACTATAAGAAAAGAACATGTTATGTTTTGGGAAAAGTTTCCTGCTGGGACATCCGGTACCTAAATCCAGGGTCCCCCTCGTCATCACCGTGACGAAGGGAGATATGCCTCTTACTATTTGTCCACATGTGGAAAATGTCTAATCTTGTCTATTTTTCTTAGCCAATCAGAATCATCCAACCTGAAGTAATGACGTAGTTAGACTCTGTTAGAGTTGATCTAAAAATGTGATTGTACGCAGAGCAGCCTACGAACTCCTTGTGAGACCTGAAGCTGGCTTCTGCTGATGAAACTGCAAATTATTCTTCATTAAATTTTTCTTCAATTTATTAATTATTTTTTTAAACTTTGACTCCACGTTTTAATTAATAATATCTTGTCTCAAGGGTCCTAAACTGTTTATCCCCAACAGAAGTTAAAAAACAGATAAACAACAAAGATACAGAGAGCTTCACTGCTCTGGATGATGGAGTTTCAAATCCCACATAAAGTTTATTCCTGTGTTTAATTATGGTCTAAACTAAGTACAAAATTAACAGAAAAGCACATTTAGAACTTAGTTACAATGAATCTAACAGTTTAAATTTCAATTTGTGACCACGTGAGAACTGCAGTGTCCTTATGTGATGTGTAGCAGCACAGGCTATTTTGACCACTCTACACTGTAAAAAAAATCCCGAAAACATAAACTGTAAAAAAAAAAAAAAAAAAATCCCGTAAAAAAGACGGTAATTTTCTGGCAACAGGGGCGCCAACAAATGTCCGTTTAAAAACAGAAAAATACTATTAGAAAAAAACATAGATAAACTGTAAAAAAAATCCCGTAAAAAATACATTTAATAAGACATTTATTTTCCGTTATTTTTCTGGTGCCCTGCTGCCAGAAAATTTCAGTTTTTTTACGGGACTTTTTAATTTAAAAGAGCTCATACTGAAGTAATGCAGGGTTTATAATGTAAATGCATCAATGTCACAACACAATTGTTACATTCACATCAGTCCATTTCATAATGCCCACAAAACAATCAACAGAATCCATCAGGTGTGGAGAAATGGAGAATAATTAGCATAGCTGCTGTTCATAATATTAACCCTGTAAAACCCAAATATAGAAAAAAAAGAGCAAACATTTTTTGACCTCTCAGATATTGTTTTAGGAGGCCTCTGATGCAGACTTTTTTTACTTTTTAAGTTTTTAGGGAAATGTTGTAATATTGCAACATTGGGTCTAGGTAGGAGCAGAATTTCTGTATTTGTACTCTCTTTGTCTGAACAGATATACAGAGCATTTAAGCATTAATTTGCAGGGCTGATTGCTTACATAGCCCCTTAACAGTATATATCATGAGTAATAATCACACAACAATCATATTGTTTATGAATAAGCATTTATTAATAAAAATATTGAAAAAAAAATGTATTCATAAAACTTTTTCTTCTATCACTTTCAATGTGGTTTGAATGAAGTCTGTGTTTTGCAGTGATAGTGCCTAAGTTGTTTTTATCTGAGAAGCACAGACAAACATTGCTACACTTGCTACAGTGTATTTGTGTATCCATTATTGCAGCATCTGCAGTGTCCTCTCTTCGTCTTTACTGAGAAATGTGCAATCGTGTCTTTGCGTACATCCAATGGGGTGGTCCGATGACATCTTGGCAGATTCTTTGTTTTGTGCAAATGTGAATTATTCCTTACAAAACTGTTTTATGACATGGTTCATGTTAGATTATCACAGTATGATGATCAGTTATGACAATCCATTAGGTCTTCTTGCTGTTCTTGTTGTCATCCTCCTACACCTGAAAGAACAAACAGATTTAGTTGATCTGCAGTATGTGTCAGTCTGAGGTTTAGATTGCGATCACTTCACCTTAATCACAGCAGTACATTTGCACGTCATTGAGAGCGGTGTCATCTCCTTTTCCCTGTGGACCTTCTACCCGCGTCTTGATGCCGCAGATTCCTTTTCCATCACACACTGGGCTCCAGATGCCCCAATCACCCCAGCCTGTGCCGTCACCCGTCAGCACAACACCGTCACTGCAGCTGAACCTGGAGAACATTCAGATGTGACAATATTATGATAAAATATGTAATTGTGCTGCTGGATTGAATGTCAGTCACATGATCACCTGCAGCCTATGGCCTAATCACAACCACGATCAGCAGCACGACTGAGTGTGATATTAATTGAACTGCTTGATGAAGGAAAACAGAGTCCTTAAATAGCTAAATAAATCCAGACATTCTCACATGATGTTGTTTGCGGCCGTATCATCACCCCTTCCTTGGGAAGGTTCGACTCTCAGCTGGAAAGCCTTTAAGAATCCAGAAGGACACCACTTGATATTTGTCCACTCACCCCAGCTGAAGAAAAGACAAAGAGGTTTCTTAATCAAATTGACTATTATTTTCATGAAAATCCTCAATTCACTTATCTAGCTTAAACACTTGAATGTAAGAATTGATAATAATCAGACTCCCTTACTGTCCTGCGTTGGACACAGCATATGCTTCTGTTACTCTGGACCAATATACACAGTGAAGACGAATCCCATTGAGCGCTGTATCATCAAAATCACCAGAGACATGACCTTCCACCTTAAAACGACAACAACAACAACAACATTGAGACAATTGAAAGAGCTGAAACTAGCCCAACCATTGTAACATTTAAATTCTCATAGTAACATTTATCTTTATGGTCTTTAGTACAGACCCTTAAAAAATCTTAAGCAGTTGCAGCAGGAGCCAGTTGTTCAAAAGTAATCAGATTAGATCAAATCTTAAAAATGGGTTGTTCAAAAGGAGAAAAGTCCAATTATGCTTTGAAATACCAGCACAAAAGTAAGATGGATTACCTGATCCTGGACAGCAAAATATGGGATTTTCAAATCCAGATCATTGTGATGAAACCTTTTGAACAATTGGCCCCTGGAGATTAAATGACTAACTGCAACTCCACAGTTTTCAACCTCTGAAGCACTTATAGCCACCAGTGTATTAGCAAAATAGTCAATGCCCAACTTACCCTCAGACTGAATCCTGCCGCATACATTCCAGCTGGACACATGTCCTGATGACCCCACGACCCCCAGGACATTCCGTTAGGCACGGTCAACACTGATTTGTAATGTCTTCCTGGGAATTGAACGCTCACATGCTGCCCAATAATGGCTAGCAGTAAAAACATGGAAAGGAGGTGATGCATTGCTACAGCACTGACCTGATCGATAAAAAAAAATACTGATTGTTAGATTAATATTCTGCAGCCTCAAAGATATCAATCATCAGCTGATCAAGCAGACACAGAGATGGTGTACCATAACATTCTCAGGTTAAGGAAGAAACCTCATAATACACAAGATTGAGCAAAATCATCCACATTGTCCAGGCATTACTAATAACTAGTAAGAGAGGGCAGATGTTCAAATGCATTCATGTTGTAGGAATCAACCCAAATAATTTATCAAAATTGTAATTAAATTACATTTAATAAGAACCGGATTAACCGTAAATGATTCAGAATCAATATTTTAATTCTTTATCAATTATTCGTCCACCGAGAAATTGAGTTTAAAATTATTTTACCAATTCTGGACAAAGTATTATCCCGTGGCCACTGAAATAATAATATTTTGTTATGATTATTAATTATGATTATGAGCAAGGTAGCACAATCTTTGTTGAAGGCAGCAATTTGGTAAGCACAGCACAAGACACTGTATGCGTGAAAAATCAACACAAGAATTCGTTGAACTACTAACACACAAACTAATCTAACGAAAAAAACACGCACAAACACACATTCATTCAGTTTCAGAAAAAATGGCGAGGTTATTGTTTGAAGGTAAATGGATTCCCCAATTATTTAGTTTTAACAAGTTTCTTTGACCGCAACCTGAGAGAATTAATACACTAGCAATTCAACAATAATTTAATTTGCTTAATATAATTGCACCAGCTCAGCAAAATTAGGAGACTTGTGTTTACTTGTGTTGGCTGCTCCTGTAAACGCAGTTTTCCCTTCGTGACGGAGTTGAAGGAAGCGGCGTGGCTCAGTCAAGACTTCTGAAGGACGACGTCCGCCTCAAGAAGGTGCTGGAACAAAAGACTTTTGTCTGTGAATTTCAACGAAGGTTCTTGCTGGCTTTCAGTGAATTCTTGAAGAAGTTGTTCGTGCAATCAGGATGATGGTCGTTCCGTCCACTCAGCGAAGGCCAAGAGGAAAAGGCGCACTTGAAAGTGAAAGCAAAAATCCAATGCGCGGCATCGTATTTTAAACAGTTTGTTGGTTCCGCCTTTCCAGATGTTTTAGCCAATCCGATATGGTTTTGGGCGGGTCCTACGCCCCGTGCTCCTGTTCTTGCATGTAATTAGCATAGTGTCCGTATGGCCCTTTTGTTCTCAAGTTTTTAGGAATTTTAATGAGAACTCCAAGAATTTAACTTTACTAGTTCAAAAGCTGTACATTTTACAAAAATCAATTTTTCACCAAAATACTGACAAACATTCATCCATCACAACCATACCAAACAGTACACACTTTCTGTATTTGAGGTAGATTTTCTTTCAATTTACCTGTAATCAACACACAGAAAGAATTGCATAGGTGTCATAAACAAAATTGAGGTATACTTGATACATATGAAATGCTAGAGGCTGTTTTTGGTGATAAGTTCATGTCTTTTTGGCAGTATTTCCTAAAGTGTCTTTGTACCCAAAGAGTAGCTTCACAGTGGCGGAGCCAGGATTTTTTCATATGGCCAGCCTGGGGCCAGCAATCTTAATTATTTATGTACTGGACTATAATGTACTGGACTGTGCCTACAACACAACTGAATACAGTTCATTTGTAGCCTACTTAATTTTAACTGAGATAGTGAATTAGATCATGGAATGATGAGTGAATTTGACTTTTTTTTTCATTCCTCACTTGCAGGCATATTAATAAAGGGGCTCACTCTATAGCTGAATTGTTCAGTCAGTTCTGGTTCTCAAAACCCCCAATAGCTTGTTCTCCATTGTTGCATCTCCATGGATGAGACATGCTGATAACTACACACTGTAGATTATTCCTTCATTGAATTTTATGTATATAATCAATGAACTTCAACAATTCTGAGTTTGTCTGTTTCAAAAACTAACCAAAAAAGTAAACATTAAATGTTTAACTTTCTATATTGTCAAAATAAATAATTGCAACAGTTCTACCATACCTAAATTAAACATTGTGTACAAAGAGAAAAAAAGGTGTTCTCTTTTGAATTCCCGTTTGCTGATGTGGAAGCAGAAGTCAACAGCCAGAATGTAAAATTTAATGCATTTAAATGTGATGAATTTTAGTTTGTACTTTATAAATTAATGCAACATTAGCATCTTCTAGTACAAATGCACAGATCTCACATTTATTTATGCATTAAAAAAATTACATATCAGCTTGTGCCTTATATTGTGATCTCACATAGCAGAATATTTTAGTCCAGAGACATGTGAGGCATATATATGGTTATTTCATAACTTAATAGACGACAGAACTACAACGTTGCATGCACGTAGTTTCTTTTGTGTTTTATTTATAGCGAGTAATGTACAGCGCGCCGTATTTGCTCGTGATTGAAAAGTGCGCGGTCTTGCAACCCACCAGTTGAGAAACATTTGCGTAAGCTATATATAATGTTCGCCCCTCACTGTTGTTCTGCTGAAGCTCATTTGGCACCTGTATCATTCGCTGAGGCGAAGTTGGAGTGCACGTCTGAAAAGTCTCCCGTTTTTTGTTTTTGTTGTTGTTGTCTTAAAGAGACGATTCTGCGTTTAAATAATCGCAATTCTTGTCAACAAAAAAGTAGACAGAGACAGCAGTTGCGAGTGGGGTGGCCAAAGGGGTGGTCACGGCCACTGTCTGCCAGGACACTTTGGAATGTCTTTTGAAATGCAAAGCTGGGTAGAAATTCCAGATTGGGTAGATTTTCACCTCGAGATGAGTCACAAGTCTGAGTTTCCTGATAACGAGGGGGATTTACACTTTGTACCTTGGGGGTTTATATAAAATATTAACAATTAAAGTCACTTTAAATTAATTCTGTATGGTTTCTAAACTAAAACCAACACCGGGGTCAATAAAACTGCTCTAAGGATTCTTTTTTCGGATAATTTTTTTGAGCCGATCAGAACATCTTCAGACTACATTTACGCTTTATCAATATTGTGATGTCCTGGTTCCCCCTAATGAGCAGCCAGGAGCACAGAGCGCACATCAATGACCCGTATGTAAACACACAAAAATACAAACACTGATCCAATAAAATATACGTTTAACCGTCAGTGTCCTTGTTTTTCTTGGTAAAATGCCTTAAAAATGTTTTGTAACCCCATCATCTCACAAAAGATGAGGAGAACTCAAGAGAGAAACCACCACAGTGTGTTTATTGCAAATTTACAACAAAGTTTAATGGAAAACATTCAAAAGTTGCACAACGGGTAATCGGAAATGGCAAAGAAACAAAACAAGCAAAATCAAACAACTGTAACCACTAAAGATAACAATCATATGCAATGGCAATTGCTCTACACTCAATCACAAATAAAACAATTCAATTCAGTTATTTGTATAACGCTTTTCACAATCGATATCGTTTCAATGCATTCTTCTTACAGAGAATGAATGTCAACATTACAATTTAGAGTATTCTGTTATCGGAGGTGACTGTCCAATGTATGTGGTTTCAGAAATGTACATATATAATCATGCAGTTGGCTAACAATATAATAATTTAGGCAATTTAATTTACAATCACTGTTAGCAGATTAATGATTAAATGTTAACAATAATTACGATATAGAAATTTGGGAATGTGCATGTTGATCCCGATAATGTCCTGGGGTAAAACAGAAAAGCAAATAGAGAATAATTAGCGTAGCTGCTGTTCATAATATTAACCCTGTAAAATCCAAATATAGAAAAAATTGACCTCTCAGATATTGTTTTAGGAGGCCTCTCATGCAGAAATTAAAGATTTTTCTTTTTCTTTTTTTTTTTTTACTTTTTAGTAAGTTTTTAGGGAAATGTTGTAATATTGCAACATTGGGTCTAGGTAGGAGCAGAATTTCTGTATTTGTACTCTCTTTGTCTGAACAGATATACAGAGCATTTAAGCATTAATTTGCAGGGCTGATTGCTTACATAGCCCCATAACAGTATATATCATGAGTAATAATCACACAACAATCATATTTTTTATGAATAAGCATTTATTAATAAAAATATTGAAAAAAAATTGTATTCATAAAACTTTTTCTTCTATCACTTTCAATGTGGTTTGAATGAAGTCTGTGTTTTGCAGTGATAGTGCCTAAGTTGTTTTTATCTGAGAAGCACAGACAAACATCGCTACACTTGCTACAGTGTATTTGTGTATCCATTATTGCAGCATCTGCAGTGTCCTCTCTTCGTCTTTACTGAGAAATGTGCAATTGTGTCTTTGCGTACATCCAGTGGGGTGATCCGATGACATCTTGGCATTCTGAAATGGAAAAAGTAAAAAAATTAATAAGTGAATAATACAAATGGGTCTTATATTGTAGTAGATAAACTGAAAGAATAGACAGGGTGGTAGATCATGTGTCGAGGGTAGAGATCTAAGTATTATCCATCAAAGTATTATAATTTCAATGCAAATGCTAATCAAAATTCCACTACTACATTCAAACAATTCTGTCTGGCTGGCCTATTATGCTCTTTACTTATCATACTAAAGGAACACATACATCCCCCCAGAGGACTTACAGGTTCATATTCAAGACCATTCACACCTGTCCCTGAACAATGCAACAGGCGTCCCCCCAAAAACATTCAGAGCTCCTATAATGCTGTAAACTGCTACTTGGGCAACACTCAAAGAAAATCTCAAAGAAGATCATTTAGAAGTGAAGGGGTGGATTCTGCCGCTTCTTTTAAGTTATTAATCAACATTTATATTTATGTTCAATTATTTGAATGACTTCTTCAATATGTGTTAAAGCATCTATTTTCCTCTCTCACTATAAGAAAAGAACATGTTATGTTTTGGGAAAAGTTTCCTGCTGGGACATCCGGTACCTAAATCCAGGGTCCCCCTCGTCATCACCGTGACGAAGGGAGATATGCCTCTTACTATTTGTCCACATGTGGAAAATGTCTAATCTTGTCTATTTTTCTTAGCCAATCCGAATCATCCAACCTGAAGTAATGACGTAGTTAGACTCTGTTAGAGTTGATCTAAAAATGCGATTGTACGCAGAGCAGCCTACGAACTCCTTGTGAGACCTGAAGCTGGCTTCTGCTGATGAAACTGCAAATTATTCTTCATTAAATTTTTCTTCAATTTATTAATTATTTTTTTTAAACTTTGACTCCAGGTTTTAATTCAAAATATCTTGTCTCAAGGGTCCTAAACTGTTTATCCCCAACAGAAGTTAAAAAACAGATAAACTACAAAGATACAGAGAGCTTCACTGCTCTGGATGATGGAGTTTCAAATCCCACATAAAGTTTATTCCTGTGTTTAATTATGGTCTAAACTAAGTACAAATTTAACAGAAAAGCACATTTAGAACTTAGTTACAATGAATCTAACAGTTTAAATTTCAATTTGTGACCACGTGAGAACTGCAGTGTCCTTATGTGATGTGTAGGAGCACAGGCTATTTTGACCACTCTACACTGTAAAAAAAATCCCGAAAACATAAACTGTAAAAAAAAAAAAAAAAAAAAATCCCGTAAAAAAGACGGTAATTTTCTGGCAACAGGGGCGCCAACAAATGTCCGTTTAAAAACAGAAAAATACTATTAGAAAAAAACATAGATAAACTGTAAAAAAAATCCCGTAAAAAATACATTTAATAAGACATTTATTTTCCGTTATTTTTCTGGTGCCCTGCTGCCAGAAAATTACAGTTTTTTTACGGGACTTTTTTATTTAAAAGAGCTCATGCTGAAGTAATGCAGGGTTTATAATGTAAATGCATCAATGTCACAACACAATTGTTACATTCACATCAGTCCATTTCATAATGCCCACAAAACAATCAACAGAATCCATCAGGTGTGGAGAAATGGAGAATAATTAGCATAGCTGCTGTTCATAATATTAACCCTGTAAAACCCAAATATAGAAAAAAAAGAGCAAACATTTTTTGACCTCTCAGATATTGTTTTAGGAGGCCTCTGATGCAGACTTTTTTTACTTTTTAAGTTTTTAGGGAAATGTTGTAATATTGCAACATTGGGTCTAGGTAGGAGCAGAATTTCTGTATTTGTACTCTCTTTGTCTGAACAGATATACAGAGCATTTAAGCATTAATTTGCAGGGCTGATTGCTTACATAGCCCCTTAACAGTATATATCATGAGTAATAATCACACAACAATCATATTGTTTATGAATAAGCATTTATTAATAAAAATATTGAAAAAAAATGTATTCATAAAACTTTTTCTTCTATCACTTTCAATGTGGTTTGAATGAAGTCTGTGTTTTGCAGTGATAGTGCCTAAGTTCTTTTTATCTGAGAAGCACAGACAAACATCGCTACACTTTCTACAGTGTATTTGTGTATCCATTATTGCAGCATCTGCAGTGTCCTCTCTTCGTCTTTACTGAGAAATGTGCAATCGTGTCTTTGCGTACATCCAGTGGGGTGATCCGATGACATCTTGGCATTCTGAAATGGGAAAAGTAAAAAAATTAATAAGTGAATAATACAAATGGGTCTTATATTGTAGTAGAAAAAACTGAAAGAATAGACAGGGTGGTAGATCATGTGTCGAGGGTAGAGATCTAAGTATTATCCATCAAAGTATTATAATTTCAATGCAAATGCTAATCAAAATTCCACTACTACATTCAAACAATTCTGTCTGGCTGGCCTATTATGCTCTTTACTTATCATACTAAAGGAACACATACATCCCCCCAGAGCACTTACAGGTTCATATTCAAGACCATTCACACCTGTCCCTGAACAATGCAACAGGCGTCCCCCCAAAAACATTCAGAGCTCCTATAATGCTGTAAACTGCTACTTGGGCAACACTCAAAGAAAATCTCAAAGAAGATCATTTAGAAGTGAAGGGGTGGATTCTGCCGCTTCTTTTAAGTTATTAATCAACATTTATATTTATGTTCAATTATTTGAATGACTTCTTCAATATGTGTTAAAGCATCTATTTTCCTCTGTACCTCTCACTATAAGAAAAGAACATGTTATGTTTTGGGAAAAGTTTCCTGCTGGGACATCCGGTACCTAAATCCAGGGTCCCCCTCGTCATCACCGTGACGAAGGGAGATATGCCTCTTACTATTTGTCCACATGTGGAAAATGTCTAATTATTCTTCATTAAATTTTTCTTCAATTTATTAATTATTTTTTTTAAACTTTGACTCCAGGTCTTAATTCAAAATATGTGGTCTCAAGGGTCCTAAACTGTTTATCCCCAACAGAAGTTAAAAAACAGATAAACTACAAAGATACAGAGAGCTTCACTGCTCTGGATGATGGAGTTTCAAATCCCACATAAAGTTTATTCCTGTGTTTAATATGGTCTAAACTAAGAACAAATTTAACAGAAAAGCACATTTAGAACTTAGTTACAATGAATCTAACAGTTTAAATTTCAATTTGTGACCACGTGAGAACTGCAGTGTCCTTATGTGATGTGTAGCAGCACAGGCTATTTTGACCACTCTACACTGTAAAAAAAATCCCGAAAACATAAACTGTAAAAAAAAAATCCCGTAAAAAAGACAGTAATTTTCTGGCAGCAGGGGCGCCAACAAATGTCCGTTTAAAAACAGAAAAATACTATTAGAAAAAAACATTGATAAACTGTAAAAAAAAATCCCGTAAAAATGACATTTAATAAGACATTTATTTTCCGTTATTTTTCTGGTGCCCTGCTGCCAGAAAATTACCGTTTTTTACGGGACTTTTTTATTTAAAAGAGCTCATGCTGAAGTAATGCAGGGTTTATAATGTAAATACATCAATATCACAACACAATTGTTACATTCACATCAGTCCATTTCATAATGCCCACAAAACAATCAACAGAATCCATCAGGTGTGGAGAAATGGAGAATAATTAGCATAGCTGCTGTTCATAATATTAACCCTGTAAAAACCAAATATAGAAAAAAAAAGAGCAAACATTTTTTGACCTCTCAGCTATTGTTTTAGGAGGCCTCTGATGCAGACTTTTTTTTACTATTAAAGTTTTTAGGGGAAATGTTGTAATATTGCAACATTGGGTCTAGGTAGGAGGAGAATTTCTGTATTTGTACTCTCTTTGTCTGAACAGATATACAGAGCATTTAAGCATTAATTTGCAAGGCTGATTGCTTACATAGCCCCTTAACAGTATATATCATGAGTAATAATCACACAACAATCATATTGTTTATGAATAAGCATTTATTAATAAAAATATTGAAAAAAAAATTTATTCATAAAACTTTTTCTTCTATCACTTTCAATGTGGTTTGAATGAAGTCTGTGTTTTGCAGTGATAGTGCCTAAGTTCTTTTTATCTGAGAAGCACAGACAAACATCGCTACACTTTCTACAGTGTATTTGTGTATCCATTATTGCAGCATCTGCAGTGTCCTCTCTTCGTCTTTACTGAGAAATGTGCAATCGTGTCTTTGCGTACATCCAATGGGGTGGTCCGATGACATCTTGGCAGATTCTTTGTTTTGTGCAAATGTGAATTATTCCTTACAAAACTGTTTTATGACATGGTTCATGTTAGATTATCATAGTATGATGATCAGTTATGACAATCCATTTGGTCTTCTTGCTGTTCTTGTTGTCATCCTCCTACACCTGAAAGAACAAACAGATTTAGTTGATCTGCAGTATGTGTCGGTCTGAGGTTTAGATTATGATCACTTCACCTTAATCACAGCAGTACATTTGCACGTCATTGAGAGCGGTGTCATCTCCTTTTCCCTGTGGACCTTCTACCCGCGTCTTGATGCCGCAGATTCCTTTTCCATCACACACTGGGCTCCAGATGCCCCAATCACCCCAGCCTGTGCCGTCACCCGTCAGCACAACACCATCACTGCAGCTGAACCTGGAGAACATTCAGATGTGACAATATTATGATAAAATATGTAATTGTGCTGCTGGATTGAATGTCAGTCACATGATCACCTGCAGCCTATGGCCTAATCACAACCACGATCAGCAGCAGGGACGTGCACAGGGGGGTTGCTCAGGTTGCCCGGGCAACTGCCCATATGCCCTTCTCGACTCACGTTGCCCTTCCGAGGTGGAAAAAAATAAATAAAAAAATCGTACAATGGATGCAGAATTTCACGTAGGCCTAGATAAAAAATAATAATAATAATAATCGCAAAGCCTCATTCACTTCCATATTCGGGCACCCGTCCGAAAGTGAAAGTCAGTAGGGGAAGGGCAAACTCTGTTTACGTGGCTGCAGCGCTGCACGCGACCGGCACCTGAGCTGAGCCTGCATGAGCGGCACTAGAAGGAGATTGTCGCGGTTGTCGGGTGAGACGACTTAACGTTGTCGGAAAGGTGAGTAAGGTTATAATCGTTAACGACAACGAACGAAAAAACAAAAACTAGGTGGGAAAAACATCATCGTTAACTGAAATAAAAATAAAAACGAGGCATTACAAAAAAAAAAAACGATAACTAACTAAAACTGTAATGTGTGTTTAGCAAAACTAACTAAAATAAAATAAAATTAGAGATTGAATGTCCTTAGTTTTCGTCTTTGTCAATGTCTTTCATAGAGCAAACGTTCAGCTGCATTTCATTTCCCTGCGTCTCTCACTCACGCGTCTCTCACATACTCGCGCGCGCACAGCCCCACCCCTCCGTGCACACCACGCCTCCATGAGAACGCGTGTTGGAAGCAAGTTCACGAAAGGTTGGTATCTCGTGAAAACCTTTACACAAGCACACATTAAAAAGTGTTATAAAAATATTTTTAATTCTGAATATAATTTTGTCAGTGTGTTAATGTCGACCCGAGAAGCGATTGCTACTTTAGAAAGTTAACTAGACGCAAGTTTGAGGTAAAATGCACTTGGGTTGTCGATGTCAAAACACTATTTAAGCTGTGATTCAAGTAAGGAATAATTGACAACGGGCCGTTGAATTATTAGAAAAATAATGCACACCTGAGGTCGTGATTCGGTCAATTCAGTCAATTATTCCGCTTATACCATGGTTATTCACAGTCCTTCATATAGCCCGTGAGTTTGTTTTTTATTTCTTTTTTTTGGGGGGGGTGGGGCTGGGAGAGACAGTGCCCTTTTTTTAGGTCAGAGCAACTGCCCCTCAAAATTCCTGTGCACGTCCCTGATCAGCAGCACGACTGAGTGTGATATTAATTGAACTGCTTGATGAAGGAAAACATGCAGAGTCCTTAAATAGCTAAATAAATCCAGACATTCTCACATGATGTTGTTTGCGGCCGTATCATCACCCCTTCCTTGGGAAGGTTCGACTCTCAGCTGGAAAGCCTTTAAGAATCCAGAAGGACACCACTTGATATTTGTCCACTCACCCCAGCTGAAGAAAAGACAAAGAGGTTTCTTAATCAAATTGACTATTATTTTCATGAAAATCCTCAATTCACTTATCTAGCTTAAACACTTGAATGTAAGAATTGATAATAATCAGACTCCCTTACTGTCCTGCGTTGGACACAGCATATGCTTCTGTTACTCTGGACCAATATACACAGTGAAGACGAATCCCATTGAGCGCTGTATCATCAAAATCACCAGAGACATGACCTTCCACCTTAAAACGACAACAACAACAACATTGAGACAATTGAAAGAGCTGAAACTAGCCCAACCATTGTAACATTTAAATTCTCATAGTAACATTTATCTTTATGGTCTTTAGTACAGACCCTTAAAAAATCTTAAGCAGTTGCAGCAGGAGCCAGTTGTTCAAAGTAATCAGATTAGATCAAAACTTAAAAATGGGTTGTTCAAAAGGAGAAAAGTCCAATTATGCTTTGAAAAACCAGCACAAAAGTAAGATGGATTACCTGATCCTGGACAGCAAAATATGGGATTTTCAAATCCAGATCATTTTGATGAAACCTTTTGAACAATTGGCCCCTGGAGATTAAGTGACTAACTGCAACTCCACAGTTTTCAACCTCTGAAGCACTTATAGCCACCAGTGTATTAGCAAAATAGTCAATGCCCAACTTACCCTCAGACTGAATCCTGCCGCATACATTCCAGCTGGACACATGTCCTGATGACCCCACGACCCCCAGGACATTCCGTTAGGCACGGTCAACACTGATTTGTAATGTCTTCCTGGGAACTGAACGCTCACATGCTGCCCAATAATGGCTAGCAGTAAAAACATGGAAAGGAGGTGATGCATTGCTACAGCACTGACCTGATCGATAAAAAAAAATACTGATTGTTAGATTAATATTCTGCAGCCACAAAGATATCAATCATCAGCTGATCAAGCAGACACAGAGATGGTGTACCATAACATTCTCAGGTTAAGGAAGAAGCCTCATATTTATACACAAGATTGAGCAAAATCATCCACAATGTCCAGGCATTACTAATAACTAGTAAGAGAGGGCAGATGTGCAAAATCATGCTGTAGGAATCAACCCAAATAATTTATCAAAATTGTAATTAAATTACATTTAATAAGAACCGGATTAACCGTAAATGATTCAGAATCAATATTTTAATTCTTTATCAATTATTCGTCCACCGAGAAATTGAGTTTAAAATTATTTGACCAATTCTGGACAAAATATTATCCCGTGCCCACTGAAATAATAATATTTTGTTATGATTATTAATAATGATTATGAGCAAGGTAGCACAATCTTTGTTGAAGGCAGCAATTTGGTAAGCACAGCACAAGACACTGTATGCGTGAAAAATCAACACAAGAATTTATTGAACTAAACTACTAACACACAAACTAATCTAACGAAAAAAACACGCACAAACACACATTCATTCAGTTTCAGAAAAATGGCGAGGTTATTGTTTGAAGGTAAATGGATTCCCCAATTATTTAGTTTTAACAAGTTTCTTTGACCGCAACCTGAGAGAATTAATACACTAGCAATTCAACAATAATTTAATTTGCTTAATATAATTGCACCAGCTCAGCAAAATTAGGAGACTTGTGTTTACTTGTGTTGGCTGCTCCTGTAAACGCAGTTTTCCCTTCGTGACGGAGTTGAAGGAAGCGGCGTGGCTCAGTCAAGACTTCTGAAGGACGACATCCGCCTCAAGAAGGTGCTGGAACAAAAGACTTTTGTCTGTGAATTTCAACGAAGGTTCTTGCTGGCTTTCAGTGAATTCTTGAAGAAGTTGTTCGTGCAATCAAGATGATGGTCGTTCCTTCGACACAACGAAGGCCAAGAGGAAAAGGCGCACTTGAAAGTGAAAGCAAAAATCCAATGCGCGGCATCGTATTTTAAACAGTTTGTTGGTTCCGCCTTTCCAGATGTTTTAGCCAATCCGATATGGTTTTGGGCGGGTCCTACGCCCTCTGCTCCTGTTCTTGCATGTAATTAGCATAGTGTCCGTATGGCCCTTTTGTTCTCAAGTTTTTAGGAATTTTAATGAGAACTCCAAGAATGTAACTTTACTATAGTTCAAACGCTGTACATTTTACAAAAATCAATTTTTCACCAAAATACTGACAAACATTCATCCATCACAACCGTACCAAACAGTACACACTTTCTGTAAATGAGGTAGATTTTCTTTCAATTTACCTGTAATCAACACACAGAAAGAATTGCATAGGTGTCATAAACAAAATTGAGGTATACTTGATACATATGAAATGCTAGAGGCTGTTTTTGGTGAAGTTCATGTCTTTTTGGCAGTATTTCCTAAAGTGTCTTTGTACCCAAAGAGTAGCTTCACAGTGGCGGAGCCAGGATTTTTTCATAGGGGTGGCCAACCTGGGGCCAGCAATCTTAATTATTTATGACCTGGACTATAATGTACTGGACTGTGCCTACAACACAACTGAATACATTTCATTTGTAGCCTACTTAATTTTAACTAAGATAATGAATTAGATCATGGAATGATGAGTGAATTTGACTTTTTTTTTTTTTTTTCATTCCTCACTTGCAGGCATATTACAGTTTTTTCCAATTGCTAACACACAATTTTTCAAACTAGTCTGGTTTTATCAAAACACTTAACACAATTCACAAAACCACACACCCAAACTGCAAAATACCTCATATATCCTGCAAAATGAAGCACTGCAACCGAAACTACACATAACATTATCAAAATCAAACTTTTGCATGAAATGGCACACACTTCATTCATATTACCAGATTTTTGCCTAACCACCTACACACTGTTGGGCATAATGAAAAGCACCCCCATCTTTAGTATGCTTTGCCATAATACTAAAATATGTATCAGATTGTTCACATGCACAGAAATATTTGCAGATACACACACATGCTGTTGCAACATTTTTATTTTTTTTCCTTCACTACAGTAAACAAGTCAGTACAACATAAGCACAGCAGATATATTTACATGGGACTGAACAAAAATATTCTTACAAAAAAAGTAAACGGAAAAAGAAAATTTCTGAAAAAAAATATATTACAGTAAAAAAAAAAAAAAAAAAAAAAAAAAAAAAAGGCAAGAAAAATAATTAGGCAGCATCTTGCCGCACAGCCGGGTCTGGCCACAACGCCTCGTCAACATCACAGGCAATATCTTCCCTTGCCAGACATTGAGGGAAGAAGCGCCTTGTGTGCCTTATCCATCCCTGAATTGCACCCACATCAATCTCATCACATGCCTCTTCCATGGCCTGCACAAGAGGCATGCGCACAAAGGGCTGCCGGTCGTATACCTTCCACCGCCATGCCGAAAAGAATTCTTCTATGGGGTTCAGAAATGGTGAGTATGGTGGGAGGTATTGCACGAGAAATGTTGGGTGGTCAGCAAACCAGTTTTGGACTGGGGCTGCACGATGAAAGCTCACGTTGTCCCATACTACAACGTACCGGTTTCTTTGATGGTCTGCATCATTCATACGCTCTGGTGGTATGAGAATGTTGTGAAGTCTGTCCAGAAATGTGAGAATATGGGCTGTGTTGTATGGTCCAAGTTTGGCATGACGGTGGAGGACACCATGCATATTGGAGATGGCAGCGCACATTGTGATGTTCCCACCACGTTGGCCAGGAACATCTATAATGGCTCTGTGGCCAATGAGGTTTCTCCCTCTTCTTCTGGTCTTTGCTAGGTTGAACCCAGCCTCATCTATAAAGATGAACTCATGTGGGATTGCATGAGCATCCATTTCCAGTACTCCCTGAAAACAAAGAACAAAAATCACTCAATATGGTGTTATCCAGTACACTGGGAAACAATGTTGTGTGTAGTGTACTGCAGTCAATATAGTACTTACATCCACATATGCTCGTCTGAACTCTTTGTTTCTTTGAGAGTTTCTCTCAAACGGCACCTTATAAAGTTGTTTCATTCTGATTTGGTTTCGCTTGAGAATGCGAGCCAATGTGGACAGACTAACTCGTTGAATGTTGTTGAATAAGGTGTTGTCTTGGATGATGTGGCTTTGAATTTCTCCTAATCTGATTTCATTATTTTCCAAAACCAAGTTTACAATGGCAGCTTCCTGTACCCCGGTGAACATTTGGCCCCTTCCTCCACCATGGTGTCGTCTCTCAGTCCTTTAGAAAAAATAAAATAAAAATATATATAGGGCTTGGACAATGCAGCCTAAATATTTTCCCCCACAGTAGAGTACATTGTACAGTAAACTTGTACAGTTCATGAATGGCTGATGTCATACACTAAGTAAACAGGTGTCACCCAACTGATACACTATGACATGGGGTATACTACATGTGTACTACATGAAATTTTGGTTACATACCTGTTCTCCAGTCTAAAGGTCCGGATGACAGAGGCAACAGTAAAACGGCTCAAGTCTGTCCAGCCTCACGCATTGTCAACCCATGGTTGATGACATGATCTACTAAGGTTGCTCTGATTTCATTTGAAAGTGTTTGTCTTCTTTGGCCATGAACTCCTCTACCTGCTCTACCGTTACCTTTCACTCTTCCTCCCCCTCTTATTCTCAACCTCCCTCTTCCTCTTCCTCTTCCTCTCTCTGCAATGTCTTCCATTGTTGTTGTAAAAAAAAAAAGGTTCTCACCTGTGGTCTTTCCATAGTGCTTACATCCTGATTGAAGTGTTAACAATTAACCACTGAGGTGTTTGGCCAGGTGGCACATGTAATTGGCCAATTAGCTCATGTAGTGTCATTTTGAATGGCAGTGTTTTGAAATGGCAAACATGTGACTTTATGTCAGATTGTTGTGTCTTATGCAGAGAACTGTATTTAGTGAATTTAAAAAGTGCTATTTTAAAATGCAAAATGTGTGTAAAACAGAAAAGGTGTTTAGACTTTTGGAGACTTGAGAAGAAGTTTTGCTCTCTGTGTGTCAGTTTAAATAATTGTGCTGTGCATGTCATTTTAGAGTGTTAGCAATTGGAAAAAACTGTAATAAAGAGGCTCACTCTATAGCTGAATTGTTCAGTCAGTTCTGGTTCTCAAAACCCCCAATAGCTTGTTCTCCATTGTTGCATCTCCATGGATGAGACATGCAGATAACTACACACTGTAGATTATTCCTTCATTGAATTTATGTATATAATCAATGGACTTCAACAATTCTGAGTTTGTCTGTTTCAAAAACTAACCAAAAAAGTAAACATTAAATGTTTAACTTTCTATATTGTCAAAATAAATAATTGCAACAGTTCTACCATACCTAAATTAAACATTATGTACAAAGAGAAAAAAAAGGTGTTCTCTTTTGAATTCCCGTTTGCTGATGTGGAAGCAGAAGTCAACAGCACATATATGCCAGAATGTAAAATTTAATGCATTTAAATGTGATACATTTTTGTTTGTACTTTATAAATTAATGCAAAATTGGCATCTTCTACTACAAATGCACAGTTCTCACATTTATTTATGCATTAAAAAAATTACATATCAGCTTGTGCCTTATATTGTGATCTCACATAGCAGAATATTTTAGTCCAGAGACATGTGAGGGTCATTGAAACGCTTCATTATTCAATTTTCAGACCATACAATGCAAATGCAAAAATGAAAAATTGAAACCAGACTTTCATTTTTCCTGTTTTTCGGTTACATCATCAATGGATATTTGCCATTTTACTCCCTTTTTCAATTTTACTCTGCTAAATTATGACTTTAGAAACAATCATTTGAATAAATGAAATCTAATTTTCTATTTTTCCATTTTTTGTCTTGTAATTTGCGCCGTGGCTGTACCATTAGCACGGGGGTGTGGCCGCGGAATACTATCATCTCATTGATGTAACTGCTTTATTTACACTGCATGCATGTTGAGGAGTAGTTTAAAAGAATGAACACAAAGGATGACCTTTTTCACCCAAAGTGCTATCATTTTTAATTATTAATATATTAACTATGCTAAATATAAGGCAGTCTCGGACTGGTCATCGCGAGCAGCTGAAAAGTGAAATCCGAAATCCCGGATGTTTGTATTGTGACAAAGTGTTTGGTGAGGATGAGCGGTATGCTGATTGATTGATATGAATCACCTGGAGCAGAGAAAATGGACAGACTTGATTTAAGGAGCAGATGGAATTGAGAGAAGAGGCCTGATTTTCGTTTTGAATCCTGCGCAGGATGAACGCTATGTGACCGAGGGCAAACTTGGATGAATGCATTGTGAGCTGTTTGTGATCAGAGACTGTGTATCTGCACACCGGGACGCCGGTTTGTGCTAGTGACGCTGAATGGATCTACATTAATTCGACGGACGAACGGACATTGCTTCAGGAGTGACGGGGGGGTCTCGACGGCCACCGGACGAGGGAAGTGTGGTTTTATTGTTGTATGTAATAATTTTCCTGTGTTTTTGGGGTGGGTTTGTTTATGTGGGATGGGGAGGGTAAATATGTGTTTATTGATGCCTGACAGAGACCGCAGCAGTGCACGTGTGACATTCATATTTATTGTCTTATAGAACACATGTGTTGAATTGGAGTGATATTGGCACTAATAACTGGTATCTTATGAATTGAAGTGATGAATTGGGTTTTGCAGTGTGTATTGGGGTTTTATACTGCTGTTTAATGCGTCTCAGCCTAAAGCCAAAGTTTTAAGCAATTAATGTGTTAATAAAAAAAAAAAGGTACTTTATTGTTAATATTGGTGTTGTGGTTGTTCAGACTCCTGATTATCCCGGACCTAACCGGGTTAAATAAAGGTGGTGGCAGCAGAGTGGTCTAGATTGATACTGACCACGTGACCCAGTGTTAAAAAGGGAGAAAGAGCCCAAAGTAATTATTACACTGGTGGCAGCGGTGGGATTTTCTTTTCCCTTTTTTTGTTTTTTTTTTGTTTTTTTTTTGTTTTTTTTTTTTCTCTTATTTTATTGTTGAATCATGGAGTCTGATGAACCAACACCCGTATCTAGTAACACATTTCAAATGACAATGCCTTCTCAAACTGGCCAGTTTCAGCGCCCTGTTTTTATGCCAGAAACTTTTACAGGGGCAGGCCGGGAATGGGCTGACTGGTCTGAACAGTTTGAGATGGCAGCTGAAGTGAATGGTTGGGATGAAACATTCAAACTGAAGTTTATGTCCTTATTGTTATCAGGCAAGGCAAGAGATATATATAGTGGACTGACCCCAAATGATAAAGCTAACTATCAAAGTTTAAAAGCAGCTATGACCAAATGTTTACAACCTTGTGATAGTGATGAATGGAATCGTGTAAACTTTACATCACGTAAGCGTTTCCCTAGTGAAACAGCCAGAGAATTTGGCAATGCTTTGAGGCGTTTAGTTGGTAAGGCCTACCCTTCTGTAGATTTTGCTACGCAAGATCTTTTAGCAAAAGATCAGTTTATAACAAACATTGGTCGTACTGACTTGCGTGTTCAACTTCGAACAGCGAAATTAAAGACTTTAGAGGAAGCTATTAATGTAGCTGCTGAACTTGAGCTCATAAGAGAATTAGAACAAAACTCTTCCCCTGTAGATGCCAGAGTCCGGGGTTTGACAGCTGGTTCTTCCCCTGATCCCCAATTTCATGCCTTATTAGAGGTTGTAGAGGGTTTAAGGCAGGAAGTTAAAGCTCTACAGGTTACTGTGCAAAATATGCAGGTGGCACAGAGAGGAGTGGACAGTAGGGCAATGGAGGGGAAGAACTTGAGTAGGGCAGGGGCAAATGTGGATAAAACGGCCGAAAGGGTGTGTTGGGAGTGTGGCTGTAATAGACACCTGAGGAGAGATTGTCCATATGTACAGGGAAACTAGAGGGGGCTGGTTCAGAAGGCCAAATGCCAGCCCCCCTCCCAATGTCAGGCCTTAGATCCGCAGTGCCCAGTGAGGGGAGTGGGATGGGGGTGTATTTAAAAGTAAAGGTGGGGGGATTTGACTGTAACCTTCTTGTTGATACAGGTGCACAGGTTTCCCCTGTATCTAAGCATTGTTGGCACGCGGCCCCGGGGGGCGGCGCGGAGTTATTAGATTATGAGGGTCGAGTAGCAGTGGCGGATGGGAGTCAGATGGAAATTTTAGGGAGGTGGCAGGCAACATGCCAATTTGATAATCTTGTTTTGATTGTAGATTTTTTAGTTGCCAATATTATGACACAAGAAATTTTGTTGGGTACTGATTTTTTACAAAAATTTAAAGCGGTTATTGATCTGGGGAGTAGGCAGTGTAGCATTATGGGGAAGAAATTACCATTATATTTTGTCCATGATGTAAGTAAGATGCTATCAGTGACTGTCTCAGGGGATGTTACCCTCCCCCCTAGGAGTGAGGTAATCATTACAGGGGTAGTAGAAGGAGGGCCGCCAAGTGTAGAGGGAATGTTGGAGCCAGGCACTTTAACTATGGGAGATGCATTGGTTGCTAGAATTGTGTGTAAGGTAGATAATGGGAGGCTGCCAGTGAGAGTTATTAATGTAGCAGATGATCCACTCATACTGAAACAAGGGATGGCGTTGGGAACCCTGGTTACAGATGTAGAAGTGGGTGGTGAAGAGTTGGGGAAGTGTAGGGATAAGCCGTGGTTGTTAGAAGATTTGATTGGGGAATTAGGTCTAAATAATAGGGGATTTGAACCGGGGCAGCTTCAGGCTATTAGACAACTCTTTAGTCAGAATTTGAGTGTGTTTAGCGTGAGTGATGCTGACTTGGGAAGGACTCACTTGACCCTCCATGAGATTGATACGGGGGATGCACGGCCTATTAAGATGGCTCCCCGAAGGGTTCCGCTTCACCTGCAGCAAGAAGTGGCTGATAACCTTAAACATATGCAAGATCGAGGTATTATTCAACCTTCTTGTAGCCCGTGGGCAGCGCCTATAGTTCCGGTACGGAAAAGGGATGGGGGTTTGCGTTTTTGCGTTGATTATCGGAAATTGAACGATGTCATTCGCAAGGACGCATACCCCCTCCCGCGAATTGATGACGCCTTGGATAGTCTGGCCAATGCAAAATGGTTTAGTACCCTTGATTTAGCAAGTGGATATTGGCAGGTAGAGGTAGCACCTAAGGATAAAGCCAAGACTGCATTTATTACCAGACAAGGGCTATTTGAATTTAACGTTTTAGCTTTTGGCCTTACTAATGGTCCAAGTACCTTTCAAAGGCTAATGGACTTAGTCCTGGCTGACCTGCAGTGGACCACATGTTTGGTCTATCTTGACGATATTATTGTCTTTGGCCGTACTTTTGGGGAGCATTTGAGTAGGTTAGGGGAGGTTTTGAGTAAATTGAAGACAGCTAACTTGAAAGTTAAGCCATCAAAGTGTAATTTATTCTCCACAGAAGTTCAGTATCTAGGACATGTCATCTCAGCTGAGGGAGTTAAGGCCGACCCAGGGAAGGTAGAAGCTGTGAGGGCTTGGCCTGTGCCTATTAATCAAACAGAAGTGAGGAGCTTTTTGGGGTTGGCTTCTTACTACCGCAGGTTTGTGCGGGGGTTTGCAGAAATAGCCCGGCCTTTACATCAGTTGACAGAAAAAGGAAAAAGGTTTAAATGGGATGAAGCGTGTCAAAGGGCTTTTGTGGAGTTAAAAACCCATCTTATTTCAGCCCCTATATTAGCATATCCTGACCCAAAAAAGTTTTTATTTTGGACACTGATGCTAGTGATTTTGGGATTGGCGCAGTTCTTTCACAAGAGGTAGAGGGATTGGAAAGGGTGGTGGCTTATGCAAGCCGTGCCCTTTCCAAGGCTGAGCGCAGATATGCCACTACTAAGAAGGAATTGCTCAGCATGGTTACTTTTGTGAATTATTTTAAGCATTACCTCTTGGGAAGGGAATTTGTTTTAAGGACAGATCATAACTCGTTAAGATGGCTTCATAATTTTCAAGGATTAGAGGGACAGTTGGCAAGGTGGGTGGAACAATTGGCTAACTTTCAGTATAAAATTGTGCATCGGCCAGGGCGGCAACATGGCAATGCAGATGCCCTTTCACGAATTCCTGTGTTGGCTGTAGGTGAGGGATTGAGTAGCCCCATTAGGGAGTTAGGAGTAGATGGGCCAGTTGGTGATGTAGGGGTTAAAATGGTTTGTGCGTGTGGTAGTGATCAAAGAAATCCGGTAGGGGAGGAAGGGGTTGTGGATATCCCATTGGGAGGGGAGGAAGAATTGAAACAAGCTCAACAAGAGGATTTGGAATTGAAATTGTTGTTGCAGGTGAAAGGGTGTCCTGAAGGGCGGTTAGAAAACATACAAAATTACCCTTCCCTCAAGAAATATGCTACGGTGTGGGATCAGCTTAAAGTACAGGATGGGCGGTTAGTGCGGGTTCCCTCAGAAGGGAAGAGTGGGTCAGGTAGAGTACAGGTGGTCCTTCCCAAGTCAATGGTGCCAATAATCTTGGGGATGTTGCATAATATTCCCACTGGTGGTCATTTGGGGGTACAGAAGTTGCAAGGGAAAGTGAGAGATCGCTTTTATTGGCCGGGATGGTATAAGGACACTGAAAGATGGTGTAAAGAGTGTGTTGATTGTGCTTCACGTAAATCAGTTGGACAGGCCCCTTGTGCCCCCTTGGTGAGTTCTGTTGCTTCTTACCCCTATGAACGAATAGCATTGGATATTGTAGGTCCCCTACCAGAAACGAGTCATAGAAACAAGTACATTTTGGTAATTGGGGATTACTTTTCTAAATGGATGGAGGCGTTTCCATTACCGAATCAAGAAGCTCAAACAGTAGCCAAATGTTTGGTAGAAGAGTGGGTATGTAGATATGGGGCAGCGCGGAGTATCCATACAGATCAAGGAAGAAATTTTGAGTCATGCCTTTTTAAAGAAGTGTGTAGATTGCTTAATATGCATAAGACAAGAACTTCACCATATCGACCTCAGTCCGATGGACTAATTGAGCGTTTTAATCAAACACTTCTCTCTATGTTGTCTCTCTTTGTAGATGAAAATCAACAGAATTGGGACACCCTCTTACCGTATGTTATGATGGCATACAGAAGTAGCGTGCAGTCTAGTACAGGGTTTACACCCTATCGAATATTGTTTGGGCGGGAAATAGTTCTTCCTGTTGATGTGATGTTTGATGTGGGTGCTCAAGAAAGGTTTCAGACCCCTAGTGAGTATGTTTCAAGATTGGCAGAGAGCCTTTCAACTGTGGTGGGGGCAGTTAGAGGACATCAAATGAAAGCATCTGAAACGCAAAAAAAATATTTTGATTTCAAGGTAAACCATCAGTGTTATCATATGGGGGAGAAAGTTTGGGTCAGAGATAAAGCTAGAAAAAGGGGTGTGTGTCCTAAATTACAAAGACTGTATAAAGGTCCATATGTGGTCATGGAGAGGGTTTCAGAAGTATTGTATAAGCTCTTGGATCAGGAAAAGGGAGTGGAAATGATTATTCATTTTAATAGACTCAAGCCTCATGTTTCTTCCTCTTTGACAGGTGTACCTGTTCTTCAAGGCGGTGGACCGGAGAGACCCCCTCCACCGATAATGCCTTCAGGAGTTGCTCATCAGTCGCCTGTGCAAGAACTCACCTTGGGTGAGATTTTTGCTCCCTCATTAACAATGGCCACCATGACTGTTCCAGGGGCTTTGGATATAGCCCCTGTAAATGGACTTGTTCCTCGAGTGTCTGAAACACATGGTGCTTTATTACCATTGGCAGAGATTGAATCTGCTCCTTTGCTGGCTCCAGAGACAATAACTGCTGCCGACATGGAATATGCTCCAGTTGTAGTTACAGTCCCCCTTCTGGTTTAACAACCTCAGCAGATATGATGCCAGCAGTGGCTGGTGTTCCGGGCTCAGAGATTGTATCCGAGAGTTTTTCAGGACCAACAATTTCGGTGGATGACGGACTAGTTTCAGTTGCTGCGGACGTTCCTGCATCAGTGACTTTTGGCGGTTCTGGGAGTGTCTTGAAAGGGGCTGGAGGTATGCCCCAGCCTCAGAGAATTAGAGAATTTAGGCCAACACGGATGCGGAGGCTGCCTGGTTGGACACAGGACTATGTACTGTAGGGGGCTTGAGGACAAGCTTCTCTTTCTTGGGGGGGGGATAGTGTGACAAAGTGTTTGGTGAGGATGAGCGGTATGCTGATTGATTGATATGAATCACCTGGAGCAGAGAAAATGGACAGACTTGATTTAAGGAGCAGATGGAATTGAGAGAAGAGGCCTGATTTTCGTTTTGAATCCTGCGCAGGATGAACGCTATGTGACCGAGGGCAAACTTGGATGAATGCATTGTGAGCTGTTTGTGATCAGAGACTGTGTATCTGCACACCGGGACGCCGGTTTGTGCTAGTGACGCTGAATGGATCTACATTAATTCGACGGACGAACGGACATTGCTTCAGGAGTGACGGGGGGGTCTCGACGGCCACCGGACGAGGGAAGTGTGGTTTTATTGTTGTATGTAATAATTTTCCTGTGTTTTTGGGGTGGGTTTGTTTATGTGGGATGGGGAGGGTAAATATGTGTTTATTGATGCCTGACAGAGACCGCAGCAGTGCACGTGTGACATTCATATTTATTGTCTTATAGAACACATGTGTTGAATTGGAGTGATATTGGCACTAATAACTGGTATCTTATGAATTGAAGTGATGAATTGGGTTTTGCAGTGTGTATTGGGGTTTTATACTGCTGTTTAATGCGTCTCAGCCTAAAGCCAAAGTTTTAAGCAATTAATGTGTTAATAAAAAAAAAAGGTACTTTATTGTTAATATTGGTGTTGTGGTTGTTCAGACTCCTGATTATCCCGGACCTAACCGGGTTAAATAAAGGTGGTGGCAGCAGAGTGGTCTAGATTGATACTGACCACGTGACCCAGTGTTAAAAAGGGAGAAAGAGCCCAAAGTAATTATTACAGTATTTACTTATTCGTTATTACTTTATTTTATTAATATACATTATGCCCTTGGTCAGGGGATGCATTTTACTTGGTAGGCTACAGTACAACCACAAGATCCCAGTTCATTTTCAGAGGGATAGGCAGCAGACGGAGGGTAGATCGAGCTGCAGCACTTGCCAAGATACTTCACGTCAATATAGCATGAAAGATAAAAAGACTTCCAAGCGAAAATATACATAAAAATTAGCCTCATTTAAAAAAAAAATGTTATGTTTTAGCTCTCGTTTTATAGCCTAGCCTACAATTTTTTATGTAGGCTAGCTATAGCGCTGTCAAGAACTATTAGGCTTATACGATTTATTTCGGTTCATTATCAAATGTTGAATTCCAGCAGTAATCATTTGGGTACACCACAGGCAATAAATAGCCTAATAAAAAATAAGTCAATAAATAACTACAAACAAGATGGGCAATGTGCCAAATCAAAGTATTTGTATTTATTTATTGAAATTAATAATTGAAAATAAATCATAGTGCTTATGACTTGCGTCATATAGATCAGATTCGCCTCATCTTCGGCAAACCGCATCTAGTGTAATGAACAGAGTTAACAACTGTGCTGGATTTAAGGTTTTTTAAGCAAATGAGAAGCTTGTGAAGTGCGGAAGTTCAAGCGGTTGCAGTGGTAATGAACAATGCCCGCTAGAGAAAACATCTGCATTTTTACTGTACAAATATTGTATTACAAACAAGAGCTAAAATCTTAACAATGTTTTGTATATTTTTTTATTATTTTTTTGTATATTTTCGCTTGGTAGTATTTTTATCTTTCATATTGACGTGAAGGATCTAGGCTAGCAAGCGCTGCTAGATCTACTGCCCATCCCTCTGAAAATGAACTGGGATCTCGTGGTTGTATAACCTACCAAGTAAAATACACCCCCTGACCAAGGGTATATTGTATATTAATAAAATAAAGTAATAACGAATAAGTAAATACAAACAAGCTGGACAATGTGTCAAAACAGCCAAGCCACCGGGATTTCACTTTTCCCAGCTGCTCGCGATGGCCAGTCCGAGACTGCCTTAAGCACAGTAATAATTAAAAATGATTGCACTTTGGGTGAAAAAGGTCAACCTCTGTGTTCAGTCTTTTAAACTACTCCTCACCATGCATATAGTGTAAATAAAGCAGTTACATCAATGAGATTATAGTAGTCCGCGGCCACACCCCCGTGCTAGGTACAGCCACGGCGCAAATTACAAAACAAAAAATGGAAAAATAAAAAATCGGTTAGAATTCATTTATTCAAATAATTGTTTCTAAAGTCATAATTTAGCAAAAGTAAAATTTAAAAAAAGGGGGTAAAATGGCACATATTCATTGATGATGTTACCGAAAAACCGGGTCCGTGTACTTTTGCGTCCATTTGTTTTTCCTTTTTTAAACCAGAAATGAAATATGGAAAATTCGGTTTCTTTGTTTTTTATTTTAACACTGATGAATAGAATTAGCAGATACAAGCCAATTTTCTTTATGCAAGATTAATATTTTATTAAAATAACATAAATGATATACAACTTGTTATTTAATATGTAAAAATGCAAAATTTAATTTACAGTATTTTGCGTCATACTCACAGACGCTAAAGCGCCCTATAGTGCCTGTTCCTCTGGCGTTAATAGAATGACTCGCTTCAAGAGACAGCCTAAAGGACATTGATTAATTTTCATTCATTAAATTACTATTATTATTATTTGTACATTTATATTTTAACCTAAACATTACATTTCTAAACCATAGTCTTATAGCCTCTTGTTTAGCGATCTAACATGATCGAGTTCCCGCTTGTGGTATCAATCCCGTCATTTTTTATATTAAAGGCTAAAATGACATCTAAATTACTGTGACTTTTTCATCTGGCTCTGTTAGGTGTTTTATTGTATTATATAGAGAGAATTTTTTGGTATTAGGAGTCACTACTGATAACATGTTATTTTCTCTTATTGAGAGGTACAGATGAATATAGATGCTTTAACATATATTGAAGAAGTCATTCAAATTATTGAACATAAATATGAATGTTGATTAATAACTTAAAAGATATATATTGAAGCGGCAGTGGATTCCAGAATCCACCCCTTCACATCTAAATGATCTTCTTTGAGATTTTCTTTGAGTGTTGCCCAAGTAGCAGTTTACAGCATTATAGGAGCTCTGAATGTTTTTGGGGGGACGCCTGTTGCATTGTTCAGGGACAGGTGTGAATGGTCTTGAATATGAACCTGTAAGTGCTCTGGGGGGATGTATGTGTTCCTTTAGTATGATAAGTAAAGAGCATAATAGGCCAGCCAGACAGAATTGTTTGAATGTAGTAGTGGAATTTTGATTAGCATTTGCATTGAAATTATAATACTTTGATGGATAATACTTAGATCTCTACCCTCGACACATGATCTACCACCCTGTCTATTCTTTCAGTTTATCTACTACAATATAAGACCCATTTGTATTATTCACTTATTAATTTTTTTACTTTTTCCATTTCAGAATGCCAAGATGTCATCGGACCACCCCACTGGATGCAAAGACATGATTGCACATTTCTCAGTAAAGACGAAGAGAGGACACTGCAGATGCTGCAATAATGGATACACAAATACACTGTAGCAAGTGTAGCAATGTTTGTCTGTGCTTCTCAGATAAAAAGAACTTAGGCACTATCACTGCAAAACACAGACTTCATTCAAACCACATTGAAAGTGATAGAAGAAAAAGTTTTATGAATACAATTTTTAAAAAATATTTTTATTAATAAATGCTTATTCATAAAAAATATGATTGCTGTGTGATTATTACTCATGATATATACTGTTATGGGGCTATGTAAGCAATCAACCCCAGGACACCTGTCCTGAGGTGACTAGAGAGTATCAGCTTCAGTTTGGATCCAGCCTCTTATGAACACTTCAGATGACCAACACATGTGAAGAGACGGCACCAACTCCTGCGAGGACTTCAGATGAAGAAACATCGGGATAAACATGCACATTCCCAAATTTCTATATCCTAATTATTGTTAACATTTAATCATTAATCTGCTAACAGTGATTGTAAATTAAATTGCCTAAATTATTATATTGTTAGCCAACTGCATGATTATATATGTACATTTCTGAAACCACATACATTGGACAATCACCTCCGATAACAGAATACTCTAAATTGTAATGTTGACATTCATTCTCTGTAAGAAGAATGCATTGAAACGATATCGATTGTGAAAAGCGTTATACAAATAACTGTGAATTGAATTGTTTTATTTGTGATTGAGTGTAGAGCAATTGCCATTGGATATGATTGTCATCTTTAGTGGTTACAATTGTTTGATTTTGCTTGTTTTGTTTCTTTGCCATTTCCGATTACCCGTTGTGCAACTTTTGAATGTTTTCTAATAAACTTTGTTGTACATTTGCAATAAACACACTGTGGTGGTTTCTCTCTTGAGTTCTCCTCATCTCTTGTGAGATGATGGGGTTACAAAACATTTTTAAGGCATTTTACCAAGAAAAACAAGGACACTGACGGTTAAACCTATATTTTATTGGATCAGTGTTTGTATTTTTGTTTGTTTACGGGTCATTGATGTGCGCTGTGTGCTCCTGGCTGCTCGTTGGGTGGAAACAGGACATCACAATATTGATAAAGCGTAAATGTAGTATGAAGATGTTCTGATCGGCTCAAAAAAATTATCAGAAAAAAGAATCCTTAGAGCGGTTTTATTGACCCCGGTGTTGGTTTTAGTTTAGAAACCATACGGAATTCATTTAAAGTGACTTTAATTGTTAATATATTTTTTCATTCCCCCAGCAAGACCTGAATTAATCATTTAATCACTGAAAGATCATGATCATGTAGGCACCGATCAAAAGGATTCTCTCTCACTTTGTTGACCTTAAGAAACAAATGGATCAACAAACCCCCAAGGTACAAGGTGTAAATCCCCCTCGTTATCAGGAAACTCGGACTTGTGACTCATCTCGAGGTGAAAATCACAGCAGGCCATCATGCTGTGAATTTCTACCCAGCTTTGCATTTCAAAAGACATTCCAAAGTGTCCTGGCAGACAGTGGCCATGACCACCCCTTTGGCCACCCCTCTCGCAACTGCTGTCTCTGTCTACTTTTTTGTTGACAAGAATTGCGATTATGTAAACGCAGAATCGTCTCTTTCAGACAAAAAAAAAAAAAAAAAAAAAAAACGGGAGACTTTTCAGACGCGTGTGGAAATGATACAGGTGCCAAATGAGCTTCAGCAGAACAACAGTGAAGGGCAAACATTATATATAGCTTACATAAATGTTTCTCAACTGGTGGGTTGCAAGACCGCGCAGTTTTCAATCACGCGCAAATACGGCGCGCTGTACATTACTCGCTATAAATAAAACACAAAAGAAACTACGTGCATGCAACGTTGTAGTTCTGTCGTCTATTAAGTTATGAAATAACCATATATATGCCTCACATGTCTCTGGACTAAAATATTCTGCTATGTGAGACCACAATATAAGGCACAAGCTGATATGTAATTTTTTTTAATGCATAAATTAATGTGAGATCTGTGCATTTGTACTAGAAGATGCTAATTTTGCATTAATTTATAAAGTACAAACAAAAATGTATCACATTTAAATGCATTAAATTTTACATTCTGGCATATATGTGCTGTTGACTTCTGCTTCCACATCAGCAAACGAGAATTCAAAAGAGAACACCTTTTTTTCTCTTTTTACATGTTTAATTTAGGTATGGTAGAACTGTTGCAATTATTTATTTTGACAATATAGAAAGTTAAACATTTAATGTTTACTTTTTTGGTTAGTTCTTGAAACAGACAAACTCAGAATTGTTGAAGTTCATTGATTATATACAGAAAATTCAATGAAGGAATAATCTACAGTGTGTAGTTATCAGCATGTCTCATCCATGGAGATGCAACAATGGAGAACAAGCTATTGGGGGTTTTGAGAACCAGAACTGACTGAACAATTCAGCTATAGGGTGAGCCCCTTTATTAATATGCCTGCAAGTGAGGAATGAAAAAAAAAAAAAGTCAAATTCACTCATGATTCCATGATCTAATTCACTATCTCAGTTAAAATTAAGTAGGCTACAAATGAACTGTATTCAGTTGTGTAGTAGGCACAGTCCAGTACATTATAGTCCAGTACATAAATAATTAAGATTGCTGGCCCCAGCCTGGCCACCCCTATGAAAAAATCCTGGCTCCGCCACTGTGAAGTCTCTCTTTGGGTACAAAGACACTTTAGGAAATACTGCCAAAAAGACATGAACTTATCACCAAAAACAGCCTCTAGCATTTCATATGTATCAAGTATGCTTCAATTTTGTTTATGACACCTATGCAATTCTTTCTGTGTGTTGATTACAGGTAAATTGAAAGAAAATCTACCTCAAATACAGAAAGTGTGTACTGTTTGGTATGGTTGTGATGGATGAATGTTTGTCAGTATTTTGGTGAAAAACTGATTTTTGTAAAATGTACAGCTTTTGAACTAGTAAAGTTAAATTCTTGGAGTTCTCATTAAAATTCCTAAAAACTTGAGAACAAAAGGGCCATACGGACACTATGCTAATTACATGCAAGAACAGGAGCACGGGGCGTAGGACCCGCCCAAAACCATATCGGATTGGCTAAAACATCTGGAAAGGCGGAACCAACAAACTGTTTAAAATACGATGCCGCGCTTTGGATTTTTGCTTTCACTTTCAAGTGCGCCTTTTCCTCTTGGCCTTCGCTGAGTGGACGGAACGACCATCATCTTGATTGCACGAACAACTTCTTCAAGAATTCACTGAAAGCCAGCAAGAACCTTCGTTGAAATTCACAGACAAAAGTCTTTTGTTCCAGCACCTTCTTGAGGCGGATGTCGTCCTTCAGAAGTCTTGACTGAGCCACGCCGCTTCCTTCAACTCCGTCACGAAGGGAAAACTGCGTTTACAGGAGCAGCCAACACAAGTAAACACAAGTCTCCTAATTTTGCTGAGCTGGTGCAATTATATTAAGCAAATGAAACTGTTGTTGAAATGCTAGTGTATTAATTCTCTCAGATTGCGGTCAAAGAAACTTGTTAAACTAAATAATTGGGTAATCCATTTACCTTCAAACAATAACCTCTCCATTTTTTCTGAAGCTGAATGAATGTGTGTTTGTGCGTGTGCGTGTTTTTTTTTTCGTTAGATTAGTTTGTGTGTTAGTAGTTTAGTTCAATAAATTCTTGTGTTGATTTTTCACGCATACAGTGTCTTGTGCTGTGCTTACCAAATTGCTGCCTTCAACAAAGGTTGTGCTACCTTGCTCATAATCATAATTAATAATCATAACAAAATATTATTATTTCAGTGGCCACGGGATAATATTTTGTCCAGAATTGGTCAAATAATTTTAAACTCAATTTCTCGGTGGACGAATAATTGATAAAGAATTAAAATATTGATTCTGAATCATTTACGGTTAATCCGGTTCTTATTAAATGTAATTTAATTACAATTTTGATTAATTATTTGGGTTGATTCCTACAACATGAATGCATTTGAACATCTGCCCTCTCTTACTAGTTATTAGTAATGCCTGGACATTGTGGATGATTTTGCTCAATCTTGTGTATTATGAGGTTTCTTCCTTAACCTGAGAATGTTATGGTACACCATCTCTGTGTCTGCTTGATCAGCTGATGATTGATATCTTTGAGGCTGCAGAATATTAATCTAACAATCAGTATTTTTTTTTATCGATCAGGTCAGTGCTGTAGCAATGCATCACCTCCTTTCCATGTTTTTACTGCTAGCCATTATTGGGCAGCATGTGAGCGTTCAATTCCCAGGAAGACATTACAAATCAGTGTTGACCGTGCCTAACGGAATGTCCTGGGGGTCGTGGGGTCATCAGGACATGTGTCCAAATGGAATGCATGCCGCAGGATTCAGTCTGAGGGTAAGTTGGGCATTGACTATTTTGCTAATACACTGGTGGCTATAAGTGCTTCAGAGGTTGAAAACTGTGGAGTTGCAGTTAGTCACTTAATCTCCAGGGGCCAATTGTTCAAAAGGTTTCATCAAAATGATCTGGATTTGAAAATCCCATATTTTGCTGTCCAGGATCAGGTAATCCATGTTACTTTTGTGCTGGTTTTTCAAAGCATAATTGGACTTTTCTCCTTTTGAACAACCCATTTTTAAGATTTGATCTAATCTGATTACTTTTGAACAACTGGCTCCTGCTGCAACTGCTTAAGATTTTTTAAGGGTCTGTACTAAAGACCATAAAGATAAATGTTACTATGAGAATTTAAATGTTACAATGGTTGAGCTAGTTTCAGCTCTTTCAATGATCTTAATGTTGTTGTTGTCGTTTTAAGGTGGAAGGTCATGTCTCTGGTGATTTTGATGATACAGCGCTCAATGGGATTCGTCTTCACTGTGTATATTGGTCCAGAGTAACAGAAGCATATGCTGTGTCCAACGCAGGACAGTAAGGGAGTCTGATTATTATCAATTCTTACATTCAAGTGTTTAAGCTAGATAAGTGAATTGAGGATTTTCATGAAAATAATAATCAATTTGATTAAGAAACCTCTTTGTCTTTTCTTCAGCTGGGGTGAGTGGACAAATATCAAGTGGTGTCCTTCTGGATTCTTAAAGGCTTTCCAGCTGAGAGTCGAACCTTCCCAAGGAAGGGGTGATGATACGGCCGCAAACAACATCATGTGAGAATGTCTGGATTTATTTAGCTATTTAAGGACTCTGTTTTCCTTCATCAAGCAGTTCAATTAATATCACACTCAGTCGTGCTGCTGATCGTGGTTGTGATTAGGCCATAGGCTGCAGGTGATCATGTGACTGACATTCAATCCAGCAGCACAATTACATATTTTATCATAATATTGTCACATCTGAATGTTCTCCAGGTTCAGCTGCAGTGACGGTGTTGTGCTGACGGGTGACGGCACAGGCTGGGGTGATTGGGGCATCTGGAGCCCAGTGTGTGATGGAAAAGGAATCTGCGGCATCAAGACGCGGGTAGAAGGTCCACAGGGAAAAGGAGATGACACCGCTCTCAATGACGTGCAAATGTACTGCTGTGATTAAGGTGAAGTGATCATAATCTAAACCTCAGACCGACACATACTGCAGATCAACTAAATCTGTTTGTTCTTTCAGGTGTAGGAGGATGACAACAAGAACAGCAAGAAGACCAAATGGATTGTCATAACTGATCATCATACTATGATAATCTAACATGAACCATGTCATAAAACAGTTTTGTAAGGAATAATTCACATTTGCACAAAACAAAGAATCTGCCAAGATGTCATCGGACCACCCCATTGGATGTACGCAAAGACACGATTGCACATTTCTCAGTAAAGACGAAGAGAGGACACTGCAGATGCTGCAATAATGGATACACAAATACACTGTAGCAAGTGTAGCGATGTTTGTCTGTGCTTCTCAGATAAAAACAACTTAGGCACTATCACTGCAAAACACAGACTTCATTCAAACCACATTGAAAGTGATAGAAGAAAAAGTTTAATGAATACATTTTTTTTCAATATTTTTTATTAATAAATGCTTATTCATAAAAAATATGATTGTTGTGTGATTATTACTCATGATATATACTGTTATGGGGCTATGTAAGCAATCAGCCCTGCAAATTAATGCTTAAATGCTCTGTATATCTGTTCAGACAAAGAGAGTACAAATACAGAAATTCTGCTCCTACCTAGACCCAATGTTGCAATATTACAACATTTCCCTAAAAACTTACTAAAAAGTAAAAAAAAAAAGTCTGCATCAGAGGCCTCCTAAAACAATATCTGAGAGGTCAAAAAATGTTTGCTCTTTTTTTTCTATATTTGGGTTTTAAAGGGTTAATATTATGAAGAGCAGCTACGCTAATTATTCTCCATTTGCTTTTCTGTTTTACTCCAGGACACCTGTCCTGAGGTGACTAGAGAGTATCAGCTTCAGTTTGGATCCAGCCTCTTATGAACACTTCAGATGACCAACACATGTGAAGAGACGGCACCAACTCCTGCGAGGACTTCAGATAAAGGAACATCTGGATCAACATGCACATTCCCAAATTTCTATATCGTAATTATTGTTAACATTTAATCATTAATCTGCTAACAGTGATTGTAAATTAAATTGCCTAAATCATTATATTGTTAGCCAACTGCATGATTATATATGTACATTTCTGAAACCACATACATTGGACAGTCACCTCCGATAACAGAATACTCTAAATTGTAATGTTGACATTCATTCTCTATTGTTCTATTTGTGTTAAGTTATTATAATGAGTGAAGTTTACTGTTCAGTGCACTGATGCCTGGCTTATTATGGATAATAAAGTTTGTTAAATACCCTGCCTTTATTTATTACATATCTTTATCACATATCTTTTGTATCGTTGCTGACTGTGACAAATGGACAGTGGACAGTCGTGGGGTCAAAGGGAATTGTGTCCAAGTGGAACGTACACCGCAGGGTTTAGTTTGAATGTAAGTTGACTCATGGAAGATCGAGAGCACTTTCGAGAGCCATGTCTCTGAAACATGATAATACATGAATTAGGGCAGGGACGGACTGGGACTAAAAAACGGCCCTGGACTTTGACTAGGCCCGGCCCAAAGCAATCGTCGTGCGGAAACTCGACAACAACAACAATAACGCCTGGCATGAGTGTCACAAGACTTTAATTGTGGCTCATGATACTATACCATCCAAATTATAGCAAAAGCACTGATGTTGACTAGATGTTGTGTTAAAAGCATATTAGATTAACTTGAATACTCAACGTCTTTGCTGCTTACTTGGCGGCCACGGCCAGTGCAGCTGGCATCCAACTTAAAGGTGCATTGCTGCCACCTACAGTACTGGAGTGTTAAACGGATTAGTGGGGGGAAAAAACAGATGATGACTGCGTGCGTGGCGGGTGGTGGGCCGGCCCGCCGGCCGTCCTGGAGTACCGGCCGTTCTGTGATTCTCCAGATCACACAGATATGGCCAGTCCGCCCCTGACTTAGGGTGACCACCTGGTGACCACTGATCTGTTGCAGGACAGTAGCTAGATGTGATTTTGCAGGACACATGAGACAGATACATTTACAACTATTACGCTATGTAAATATTGATTTACATTTGTTGGCAAACTTGGCATATGTGCCGATTAATGTTTCTGCCGGTAGGTGCCTATACTGCTGCGCTTATGGCAACATTAAATCCTGGAGAGAAGATATGCTCCGCTCGGAACGTATTCCTGTGGACTGAACGCTCACATGCAGCCCAATAAAGGCCAACAGTGTAAAAGCAAAGGAAATTAAGTGATGCATTGCTACAGTGTGGACTGATGGATAAAAATAATGATTAAAATATTTCTGTTTGATTTCTAAACCAAGAACTGACCCTGGGTTTCTAAGCCATCTGTGATTGGTCAGTGGAACCCTCTGCTTCTTTACTGAGCCAATCAGAACAATACCTGTATATGATTTCATCAATAAATTCAGCCAATCTGCAGCCAGGAACACTGAGCACACATCAATTCCTGTAAATGAACACACAAAAATTCAAACATCTGTTTGTTTAAACAGTAGTGTCCTTGGAAAGTGTGCACCTCAGTAAAATGCCAATGAAATGCTGAGCTGATTTTGTCATTTTAAAAAGTTTAGAAATAGTAAGCAAATAGTAAGACTGATCTTAAAACTCAAAACCTGTATTGCTTTTTTTATTTCAGGAAGAATTTAAGTGTCATAAATGTATTTTCACACAGCTTGACTTCTGAACTCTTATGATAATTTGCATGAAGAAATGAAACGGATCATACTCCTTTAGCAAAAGAATCAGCGTTTATCCACGTAATCGAGCAAGACAATAATGCAAAACTAAATGATTGTGCAAGTCACGTAAACACACTTTAGACAAACACTGAGATCGGTCGAATTGCCAGTAAAATCATGTGCAATACAAGTCTCTTTAGATCTGCCACATGCACTAATGTACAGGTGCTGGTCATATAATTAGAATATCATCAAAAAGTTGATTTATTTCACTAATTCCATTCAAAAAGTGAAACTTATATATTATATTCATTCATTACACACAGACTGATATATTTCAAATGTTTATTTCTTTTAATTTTGATGATTATAACTGACAACTGAGGAAAATCCCAAATTCAGTATCTCAGAAAATTAGAATATTGTGAAAAGGTTCAATATTGAAGACACCTGGTGCCACACTCTAATCAGCTAATTAACTCAAAACACCTGCAAAGGCCTTTAAATGGTCTCTTAATCTAGTTCTGTAGGCTACACAATCATGGGGAAGACTGCTGACCATTGACACCTTGCACAAGGAGGGCAAGACACAAAAGGTCATTGCAAAAGAGGCTGGCTGTTCACAGAGCTCTGTGTCCAAGCACATTAATAGAGAGGCGAAGGGAAGGAAAAGATGTGGTAGAAAAAAGTGTACAAGCAATAGGGATAGCCGCACCCTGGAGAGGATTGTGAAACAAAACCCATTCAAAAATGTGGGGGAGATTCACAAAGAGTGGACTGCAGCTGGAGTCAGTGCTTCAAGAACCACTACACAGACGTATGCAAGACATGGGTTTCAGCTGTCGCATTCCTTGTGTCAAGCCACTCTTGAACAACAGACAGCGTCAGAAGCGGCTAAAGACAAAAAGGACTGGACTGCTGCTGAGTGGTCCAAAGTTATGTTCTCTGATGAAAGTAAATTTTGCATTTCCTTTGGAAATCAGGGTCCCAAAGTCTGGAGGAAGAGAGGAGAGGCACACAATCCACGTTGCTTGAGGTCCAGTGTAAAGTTTCCACAGTCAGTGATGGTTTGGGGTGCCATGTCATCTGCTGGTGTTGGTCCACTGTGTTTTCTGAGGTCCAAGGTCAACGCAGCCGTATACCAGGAAGTTTTAGAGCTTCATGCTTCCTGCTGCTGACCAACTCTATGGAGATGCAGATTTCATTTTCCAACAGGACTTGGCACCTGCACACAGTGCCAAAGCTACCAGTACCTGGTTTAAGGACCATGTTATCCCTGTTCTTAATTTGGCCAGCAAACTCGCCTGACCTTAACCCCATAGAAAATCTATGGGGTAATGTGAAGAGGAAGATGCGATATGCCAGACCCAACAATGCAGAAGAGCTGAAGGCCACTATCAGAGCAACCTGGGCTCTCATAACACCTGAGCAGTGCCACAGACTGATCGACTCCATGCCACGCCGCATTGCTGCAGTAATTCAGGCAAAAGTATTGAGTGCTGTACATGCTCATACTTTTCATGTTCATACTCTTCAGTTGGCCAAGATTTCTAAAAATCCTTTCTTTGTATTGGTCTTAAGTAATATTCTAATTTTCTGAGATACTGAATTAGGGATTTTCCTTAGTTGTCAGTTATAATCATCAAAATTACAGTTTTTTACAGACGCTAGGACACATTTCTCAATACTTAGGTCACTTTTGCAAAACTCTTCACACAGTTCTCCTAACCAACTTCCATCTGGGCAAAGCAGTTCATTTCACATTCAAAATGCACTACAACTACCAAAACACTTTATTCAGGTCTCAAATCAACTTATTCTTCCAGAACACTAGCAAAGGTTGACAGCCGACAAACACACTTTGTCACCCACAAAACAATGACCAAAAAAACACTAACAACATGTAGCATTATACAATGTTTTCTTGTGTAAAACAAGGACACATCTCTGTTTATAATTCACTGCAATATATGTTACTGGAATGAATCAGACATGATGCAGAATTCATCAATATTTTATGTCGTTTATTTATTTTTTACAATTTTTTATAATTCCAAAATACAAGAATTTGTATACACACCATCCACTGATACAGATACAATTCAATTGTTTTTATAGTATTTCATTTTCAGATTTAAAATATATTTCATTAAAATATTACTGTAAGAATGTAGGAAATTGCTGTCTCATTCAGTTTTGTATTATGTTATTGTTTTGAACATAAGTTTAACAGTTTTGAAAACAGTATGTAAGCGTGTGCAGATTGGCCTGTACGTACACAGAGTTTTGGCAGTTGTTGTGTCTGAGTGAGAAAAGAATTCATGAAATTTGAGAGATGTAGTCATTGAATGCATTTTGTGCCAAAGCAATGATAATTGATCCTCAGTTTAGCCCACATAGACTTCTGTTGTGCTCACTGTGTGAAGAGTTTTGCAAAAGTGACCTAAGTATTGAGAAATGTGTCCTAGCGTCTGTAAAAAACTGTAAAAGAAATAAACATTTGAAATATATCAGTATGTGTGTAATGAATGAATATAATATACAAGTTTCACTTTTTTAATGGAATTAGTGAAATAAATAAACTTTTTGATGATATTCTAATTATATGACCAGCACCTGTAATAAATGATGTGATGTGAAGTGTTGCGCAAAAGAATGTGAAACTACAAGGTTCTGTTTAGAAAATCTTTAATGCTGATATATTTGACATCCGTTTTGACTGACAGCAGAAGTTCAGGAGTCTTTAGAAGAATCACTAATATACTAGAATAAAATAATATGAACTCCAATAATAGGGTGAGATGATGTCCAGTCAGCCTCAGATTCTTTTAGGCTTTGTTTTGTGATAATGACCGACTGACTGTGAATTATCCCTTACAAAACTGTTTTATGACATGGTTCATGTTAGATTATCACAGTATGATGATCAGTTATGACAATCCATTTGGTCTTCTTGCTGTTCTTGTTGTCATCCTCCTACACCTGAAAGAACAAACAGATTTAGTTGATCTGCAGCATGTGTCAGTCTGAGGTTTAGATTGCGATCACTTCACCTTAATCACAGCAGTACATTTGCACGTCATTGAGAGCGGTGTCATCTCCACTTCCCTGTGGACTTTCTACCCGCGTCTTGATGCCGCAGATTCCTTTTCCACCACACGCTGGGCTCCAGTTGCCCCAATCACCCCAGCCTGTGCCGTCACCCGTCAGCACAACACCATCACTGCAGCTGAACCTGGAGAACATTCAGATGTGACAATATTATGATAAAATATGTAATTGAATATCAGTCACATGATCACCTGCAGCCTATGGCCTAATCACAACCACGATCAGCAGCAGGACTGAGTGTAATATTAATTGAACTGCTTGATGAGGGAATACAGAGTCTTTAAATAGCAAAATAAAGCACCACATTCTCACATGATGTTGTTTGCAGCCGTATCATCACCATTTCCTTGGGCAGATTCGACTCTCAGCTGGAAAGCTTTTAAGAATCCAGAAGGACACCACTTGATATTTGTCCACTGACCCCAGCTGAAGAAAAGACAAAGAGGTTTCTTGATCAAACTGATTATTATTTTCATGAAAATCCTCAATTCACTTATCTAGCTTAAACACTTCAATGTAAGAAATGTTAATAATCAGACTCCCTTACTGTCCTGCGTTGGACACAGCATATGCGCCTGTTGATACTCTGGACGTATATGCACAGTGAAGACGAATCCCATTGAGCGCTGTATCATCAAAGTGACGACCAGGGGTATGTCTTTCCACCTTAAAACAACAACAACATTGAGACAATTGAAAGAGCTTAAACTAACTTAAACTAACTTAAACTAACCCATTGTACCATTAACTAAACCATTGTAACATTTAAATTCTCATAGTAACATTTATCTTTATGTTCTTTAGTACAGACCCTTAAAAATCTTAAGCAGGTGCAGCAGGAGCCAGTTGTTCAAAAGTAATCAGATTTCGGCTGTCAGATTTGATCAAATCTTGAAAATGGGTTGTTTAAAAGGAGAAAAAAAGGATTCTGAAATCAGATTAGATCACAAAATCCAATTTTGTTTTTAATCTGAATAAAATCATCAGTTTGTGTTCAAAACTTTTTAGTAAGATTAGGATACCTTTGATCCAAAAAATTCTGGATGTCTGATCCCATCAGAAGGGTGGATTTCAGGAACAAAAATGTATTAAAACTGCTCGAAAAATACAACACTTTTATCACGTAATATACACACATATATTTTTATTATTTTGCTCTTGAGTATCTTACAGTTTTTTATAGACGCTAGGACACATTTGTCAATACTTTTTCAAGACTCTTCACACAGTTCTCCTAACCAACTTTCAGCTTGGCACAGCAGTTCATTTCACAGTCAAAATGCACTAAATCTACCAAAACACTTTTTTCAGGTCTCAAATCAACTCATTCTTCCAGAACACTAGCAAAGTTTTTCACCCAGCAAACACACTTTGTCACTCATAAAATACTGACATAAAAACACTAACATCAGGTATCATTGTACAATGTTTTCTTTTTTAAAATTTCTTAACAACACAAGAATAACACTGTCTGTTGTTTATCATTCACCGCAGTTTGTTACATGAACCTTGTTTACATTACAGTAGAAAATTATTCCGAAGTTTTCCTCTTTGAATGGATGATAATGAAATTGAAAAATGAATGCTTGTGTAGGTGCTCAGTTTCATCTAATTGCTTTGATAGTATTTGATTCTTTAGATTCAGCATATATTTCATTACAATATTACTGTAGAAATGTAGCATATTGCTGTCTTATTCAGTTTTGTATTATGCTATTGTTTTGAACATAAGTTTAACAGTTTTGAAAACAGTAAGCATGTGCAAACTGGCCTGTACGTACACAGAGTTTGGGCAGTTGTTGTGTCTGAGTGAGAAAAGAATTCATGAAATTTGAGAGATATAGTCATTGAATGCATTTTGTGCCAAAGCAATGATAATTGATCCTCAGTTTAGTCCACATAGACTTCTGTTGTGCTCACTGTGTGAAGAGTTTTGCAAAAGTGACCTAAGTATTGAGAAATGTGTCCTAGCGTCTGTAAAAAACTGTAAGTGTTAAAGTAATAAATTAGCAGTATTCATATTCAGCCTTTCGGTAACCTAATGTACTAGAGATGTACAATGTACAACCTAATGTATTAAAGATTTTGGTGCCATAAAATAATCCCCAAACAGCTGAAAGTATCAAACAAAAAAGTAATCCCCCAAGTAATCCGGATTTGGTAATTTGAAAAAGTGTGTATCTGGATCAGGGTGATCCAATCCAATTTTGCTTTGAAAAACGAGCACAAAAGTAAAATTACCTGATCCTGGATAGCAAAATATGGGATTTTCAAATCCAGATCATTTTGATCCAGATGAAACTTTTTGAACAACTGGTCCCTGGAGATTAAATGACTAACTGCAACTCCACAGTTTTGAACCTTTGAAGCACTAATCCACCAGTGTATTAGCAAAATAGTCAATGCCCAACTTACCCTCAGACTGAATCCTGCGGCATACGTTCCACTTGGACACATGTCCTGATCCCCCCACGACCCCCAGTACATTCCATTATACACGGACAACACTGATTTGTAACTTCTGTATGTGCTCCGCTCAGAACGTCTTCCTGTGGACTGAACGCTTACATGCTGCCCAATAATGGCTAGCAGTAAAAACATGGAAAGGAGGTGATGCATTGCTACAGCACTGACCTGATCGATAAAAAAATACTGATTGTTAGATTAATATTCTGCAGCCTCAAAGATATCAATCATCAGTTGATCAAGGAGACACAGAGACGGTGTACCATAACATTCTCAAGTTAAGGAAGAAGCCTCATATTTATACACAAGATTTAGCAAATTCATCCACAATGTCCAGGCCGTCCAATCATAGTACTCAAAGATCAACCAATACCATATATGGCATATTAAGAAATATAATAACTAGTAAGAGAGGGCAGATGTTCGAATGCATTCGTGTCTTGAGTTCCTGTTTGTGTGAGTGTATAAAGCCTAGTTCTGGTTTTGTCTAGGTGTGTCCATGATGTGCAGATAACATAATGAAAAGAAGTTACACAAGGGCAGTCTTACACAAGAATAGTCAAGAAACAAGAAAATATTAACAATTAAAGCCACTTTAAATGAATTTTGTTTGGTTTCTAAACTAAAACCAACCCCGGGGTCAGTAAAACCGCTCTAAGGATTCTTTTTTCTGATCATTTTTTGAGCCGATCAAAACATCTTCAGACTACATTTACGCTTTATCAATATTGTGATGTCCTGGTTCTACCCAACGAGCAGCCAGGAGCACCGAGAGCACATCAATGACCTGTACATGAACACACAAAAATACAATCACTGATCCAATAAAATATACGTTTAACTGTCAGTGTCCTTGAAAATTGTTTTCTTGGTAAAATACCTAAAAAATGTTTTGTAACCCCATCATCTCACAAGAGATGATGAGAACTCAAGAGAGCACAGTGTGTTTATTGCAAATGTACAACAAAGTTTAATAGAAAACATTCAAAAGTTGCACAATGGGTAATCAGAAATGGCAAAGAAACAAAACAAGCAAAATCAAACAATTGTAACCACTAAAGATAACAATCATATCCAATGGCAGTTGCTCTACAGTCAATCGCAAATAAAACAATTTAATTCACATTTATTTGTATAACGTTTTTCACAATAGATATCGTTTCAATGCATTCTTCTTACAGAGAATGTACAAACCTGATTCCAAAAAAGTTGGGACACTGTACAAATTGTGAATAAAAAAGGAATGCAATTTACATTTCTCATAAGCTTATATTTTATTCACAATAGAATATAGATAACATATCAAATGTTGAAAGTGAGACATTTTGAAATGTCATGCCAAATATGGGCTCATTTTGGATTTCATGAGAGCTACACATTCCAAAAAAGTTGGGACAGGTAGCAATAAGAGGCTGGAAAAGTTAAATGTACATATAAGGAACAGCTGGAGGACCAATTTGCAACTTATTAGGTCAATTGGCAACATGATTGGGTATAAAAAGAGCCTCTCAGAGTGGCAGTGTCTCTCAGAAGTCAAGATGGACAGAAGATCATCAATTCCCCCAATGCTGTGGCGAAAAATAGTGGAGTAATATCAGAAAGGAGTTTCTCAGAGAAAAATTGCAAAGAGTTTGAAGTTATCATCATCTACAGTGCATAATATCATCCAAAGATTCAGAGAATCTGGAACAATCTCTGTGCGTAAGGGTCAAGGCCGGAAAACCATACTGGATGCCCGTGATCTTCGGGCCCTTAGACGGCACTGCATCACATACAGGAATGATACTGTAATGGAAATCACAACATGGGCTCAGGAATACTTCCAGAAAACATTGTCGGTGAACACAATCCACCGTGCCATTCGCCGTTTCTGGCTAAAACTCTATAGGCCAAAAAAGAAGCCTAAACATGATCCAGAAGCGCAGGCGTTTTCTCTGGGCCAAGGTTCATTTAAAATGAAATGACTGTGGCAAAGTGGAAAACTGTTCTGTGGTCAGAAAATCAAAATTTGAAGTTCTTTTTGGAAAACTGGGACGCCATGTCATCCGGACTAAAGAGGACAAGGACAACCCAAGTTGTTATCAGCGCTCAGTTCAGAAGCCTGCATCTCTGATGGTATGGGGTTGCATGAGTGCATCATGGCATGGGCAGCTTACACATCTGGAAAGGCACCATCAATGCTGAAAGGTATATCCAAGTTCTAGAAGTTCTGCTCCCATCCAGACGTCGTCTCTTTCAGGGAAGACCTTGCATTTTCCAACATGACAATGCCAGACCACAAACTGCATCAATTACAACATCATGGCTGCGTAGAAGAAGGATCCGGGTACTGAAATGGCCAGCCTGCAGTCCAGATCTTTCACCCATAGAAAACATTGGCGCATCATAAAGAGGAAGATGCGACAAAGAAGACCTAAGACAGTTGAGCAACTAGAAGCCTGTATTAGACAAGAATGGGACAACATTCCTATTCCTAAACTTGAGCAACTTGTCTCCTCAGTCCCCAGACGTTTGCAGACTGTTATAAAAAGAAGAGGCAATGCCACACAGTGGTAAACATGGCCAACTTTTTTGAGATGTGTTGATGCCATGAAATTTAAAATCAGCTTATTTTTCCCTTAAAATGATACATTTTCTCAGTTTAAACATTTGATATGTCATCTATGTTGTATTCTGAATAAAATATTGAAATTTGAAACTTCCACATCATTGCATTCTGTTTTTATTCACAATTTGTACAGTGTCCCAACTTTTTTGGAATCGGTTTGTATGTTAACATTACAATTTAGAGTAATCTGTTATCGGAAGTGACTGTCCAATGTATGTGGTTTCGGAACTGTACATATATAATCATGCAGTTGGCTAACAATATAATAATTTAGGCAATTTAATTTACAATCACTGTTAGCAGATTAATGATTAAATGTTAACAATAATTAGGATATAGAAATTTGGGAATGTGCATGTTGATCCAGATGTTCCTTCATCTGAAGTCCTCGCAGGAGTTGGTGCCGTCTCTTCACATGTGTTGGTCATCTGAAGTGTTCATAAGAGGCTGGATCCAAACGGAAGCTGATACTCTAGTCACCTCAGGACCGGCGTCCCGACGTAAAACAGAAAAGCAAATGGAGAATAATTAGCGAAGCTGCTGTTCATAACATTAAGCAAAGATAATCATGTGCAATTGATCTGATATGAGATGCATTATGTGAACGCTTGGCTAAAGAGATGTGTCTTTAATCTAGATTTAAAGACAAAGATAATTTCACTCCAAACTCCAAAGCAAAAGTAATCACCAAACTACAAACATACGAGGAAGAAACTGTTCCTATGCCTAGATGTTATGGTGTTCAGTGCTCTGTTGAGATGTTGTAGGATATAATGCAGTCTCATTTTGACTGAATCATCCACTGACCGCGATAAACAAACTGCAGGGAGTCGTCCAGTGAGGGTCCAGTGATGTCCTTCAGGCAGGCCAGCACCAGTCTTTCAAATGATTTCATCACCACAGATGTTAAGGCGAGAGATCTGTAGTCATCCAGTCCTTTGATTTTGGGTTTCTTTGGAATTGGAATGATGGTGGAGCGTTTGAAGCAGGAAGGAATGTCGCACAGCTCCAGTGATCTGTTGAAGAGTTGTGGCACAAGATTTCAGACAGGCTGATGTAACGCCATCTGTTCTGTTTCTGGAAGATACGACACACATCCTTTTCACAGACCTGAAGTGCTGGAGGTGTTGATGGAGTATGGAGAGAAGGTCAGAACTGGTGTGAGACAGGGTTTTTCAAACCTGCAATAAAACTCAAAAAACTCAAACTCAATTCAAATCAATGGCCAATTGTTGATTGGACAGTGCTGTGGGGTACTCACAATCCGTGAACTCGTCCCGGTCCATGGCAGCAGCCTTAAAAACAGTCCAGTCAGTGCACTCAAAGCAGGCTTGTAAATCCCACTCTGCTTCATTAGTCCTGAGTACAACCTGCACAGCAAACACTGCAAAAAAGATACTCTGACTAGTATTTTTGTCTTGTTTTCCAGCGCAAATATCATCACATTCTTAAATGTATTCTTAAAATGCATTTACTTGAGACACAAAAAAGTCGTTTTCAGGAAAACACATCTGCCAGTGTGGTCAGAAAAAATAAATTCAAAGAGAAAACAATACTATATTTCTGACCACAATGACAGATATTTGTTCTTGACTCAAGCATAAACCCACTTCATTTGATACTTTCCTCAGAAAACAAGTCATTTTGATTCTCAAGTGTATCTTGATTTAAGAAAGTTTAGATGATTGAACTGAAGAACAAGACAAAAAAAGTTAAAGTGTGTAAAGTGGCTCAAGGCATCAGATTTGATCAATATTATAATACTCTGGTTCCAGACAGATAGTGATGCAAAACTAAATGACTGTGAAACAGGAAAACTGATCTCAAATATTACAATCAATGCATGTAAACACCCAATAAGAAAAATGGACAAATACAACTTTTGATTTTACATTACATTTACATTTACATTTATGCATTTGGCAGACGCTTTTATCCAAAGCGACTTACATTGCATTATACTATACATTTGTATCCGAGTATGTGCAATCCCTGGGATCGAACCCATGACCTTGGCATTGCTAGTGCCATGCTCTAACCACTGAGCTACAGGAAAGCAGATCCATGAATTAGTAAATGTTGAAATTAACATGAATAAATGCTGTAGAAGTATTGTTCATTCTTCGTCCATGTTAACTAGTAGTTAACTGATGTTAACAAATAAAATCTCATTGTAATGTGTTATCAAATATTTATTATAAAGACTTCACTTTTGCTTCAGTGAAATTATTTCTCTTGGAAATGGACATATTTTTCACATTTTCACATCATTTATTATTTGGTTAATCAGTCATGTGGAGAAATTACATGAACAAGAAGTAAAGAAATATTCAGATGTTAATGATTTCAGTCAGGTGTTAGTTTGAGATTAATATCCGTCAAAAAAAACAACAACAACAACTAATCAATAGGCATCCAATCATGTAAGAATGTTTATTTCTAGATATGGATGTCCTACTCAACCAAGAATTAAACTTAACCAAATATTAAAGTATTAAAATGAGGTTTGAATTTGTGTCGCATCAAAAGAATTTTTAGAATTGGCCATTTTAGCTAAATAAACACATTGGGATGTAATTATGCCCTCAGAAGGGTAAGAAAGTTTAGGGTAACAGGGTTGTCAATATTACACTTTAATTTGATGTTTTATTAACAAAGTTCAGGAGGGGCAGTTTCAGATAATTAACCTAAGTAATTTACACGAGTGGAGCACATTCAGTTAATCAACTCTTTAATGACAAGAGGTATATATATACTAGAGGTGGGCATAGATTGATTTTTTTTTATCTAGATTAATCTAGATTAATTTTGGAATTAATTTAGATTAATCTAGATTAAAATGGCTCATTTGAATTCTGCCGAAGACTGCTATATGTGAGATATCCAAATTGTCCCTGCGTCCCAATGTCCATACTATCCATCCTAAATAGTATGTGAGATTAAAATAAGTGTGTGCCAAAGCATAGTATGTTAAAAAGAGTATGCCAAAAGTCCCCGGATGGTCTACTATTTCCGGTAGATTTTCGAAGTGTGGATCCGTGCACACTAATAAAGGCTAATATTGCCCACAACCCATTGCACGTTGTACGAGGATTCAGTTCAGAACTACAAACACGAGTAAGAAGCGGGTGTGTCTCATACGTTCTGAAAAGTGAAGCCACGGGCTCTTTGATCGCCCCCTGGAGGCTGGATGCAGTACAGGTCATAAACCCCGCCCTCTCAATGCAGTCGAATGAGACTTCAGTGAAAACTTAAAAATAAATTCTGCTTCAAATAAAACTTTCTGAAAGATGGTTTTGGTCATTTAAGGTAGTTGTTATCACACTGATATATATTCAATTGTTCGTTTTTGTGATGATTTAGATTTTAGCTAGCAATTTGATTCTATAAAAACGGGGCGTGTCGTCATTGATTCGAAGTTGATTGACAGGTTGTCTGAGGACTGTCGGAGCTTCGAGGGGAGATTGAAGATGTATTAACTAACTGTTAATTTTCGATTTCTTTGTCATTAACACCAACAAAATGAGTTGTTCAGCAGTAAACTGTACTAACCGACCTACAGGATCTGACGGATCACTGAACCTTTTTTCTGTAACATTAAATATGGGTGTTATAAGCTAATTATTAAATGTTATTAGTTAAGATAACACACCTAATGTTAACCATGTCGGGAAAAAGCAGGTGATCGTTATCTGGCAGTTACTTATTATTTTTATGGGTATAAAATAATAATTAGCAGGACAAAACTAATGATAGCTTACTCTAATTACAGCAATCGATCTCCTGTAACGTTAGTTGAACTTGATTTAAAATGGCAGGACCGTTTCTGAAGATTTAGAGTTGTTTCTAGTGGCATATTATATTGATTTTATCTACTGAATTTGCTGTTTCAAAAATATTATTGCTCTAGAAACAGAATAGCCTATTATTTTATAGGTAGACTTTTAAATTGTGTATAATTTTTATAGTCTATTTAAAATACATGAATGATGACGCAGTCGTCTGGGCGGAAGTTTGATATCGCGACTCCGCCTCCGGCTCAACTGACGATTCCTTCTGCGCATGCCCAGGCTCCAAACTTTTTTTTTTTTTTGACGTATTGCGTAACGTGTCAGCGCCCATTCATCAGCCCATTTTGGCTTCAGTTCAATACGATGGAAGGAAGCGACGTCGCGTCGTCCATCTTTTTTTACAGTCTATGGTAAGAAGTGTTAAAAACTACAAAACATGACGAATATGCACGATAGAGGCCGAGAGGCTGTTTGAGTGACTAATAATCAGTTCAAACTGATAGAAAATATTTATTTAATGTTATATGTGTTATTTTTCATCTGCAAATACCAATGTGGACTTTTATAAAGATCTGATTGGCCATTAAGTTTTAAATGCATCTTTATGCATTAATATGAGGAGAGTTCTCCACATGAAAGACTCGCGACTGCAGATCAACGTGCTGCATTTCTCTCCGATACCGTAGGAAATTAGCTAAATGAAATGTGGAGGATGTAAGATGATTGACAGGGAAGTTTACGGTGACTGGATGCGACAGAGAGCAAAGACGCAATTGTATGACGTGATATATGTCCCAAAGCTTGTCTACTCTTTTGCTGCACACTCAAAAGTAAGTACTTTTTGTTCACAGAAAGAGTACATATTTTAGGGCGTACTATAAGTAGGCGAATTGGGACGCAGCAAAGGACTAAAGGTAATCCACCATTTTGTCCGACAAAGCAGATAGGAGTTAGAAGATTAACCTCGGTGGAGTTAAACTTTTGTATATTATATTTTGTATATTGACATCTTTTCGCGTTTGAAACAACACTGATTCTCATGTTCATTCATGTTTATTTGATGTTATAAATGGACTCGTAGTAAGAGATGATCAGTTTACGAGCCTCTTGAGCTGAGGCGCTACAGCGATCTGTCACGACCATGGTCACGACACATTAAAGAAAACGGGTTTTATTGTTTGAATTTCTTAAAAAACTACACAGTTTTAAAGCTGGGACTTTGTTAAATATCATAAGTTACCTGCTTTGTCTTGTCAGTGTCCTCTGCTCCGTGATGCATTTATCACTGTGTGACGTGACGGGCCTGACAGCACCACGGATTGTCGACCAAAGCAACAGTAACTAAGGGGGGCGGGTGGGTCTTTGAGAAGGGTCAGTTCGGCTAGGTATACATTCGCGCTAAAATATCAAGGTGAAAGTCATCATAACTTGCATAGAATAGACCCAGCTCACAACCCAACTTTGAGAATAGATTAACGGCGATATTTTTTTATCACGTTGACTGTTTTAACAACTTTCTGGACCTCAAAGGATGCAATGACGTTCCTGCCTGTGTGTGATTCAGATACCCTCGGATTTCGTCAAAAATATCTTAATTTGTGTTCCAAACATGAACAAAGGTCTTACGGGTGTGGAACGACATGAGGGTGAGTAATTAATGACAGAAATCTAACTTTTGGGTGAACTAACCCGTTAAATGTCATAAATGTATTTTCACACAATTTAAGTCACAGGGTTGGGAAGAAATAAATACTCACAGATCACATTCAGTTAGCAAAAGAATCAGTGTTTAACCATATTATTGTTCCAGTCAGCGATCAAGACAAAACTAAATGATTGTGCAAGTCAATGACCTAAACATGAACTTTAAACAAACACTGATCTAGCTGAATGTTGCTCATTGCTAATAAAAGCATGTGCCCTTTGAAACAACTTTGCTTGATCATTTATTTACACTTTTTCTCTTTCATGACGTTTTCATGAAAAATAGGTGCCATGAAGCAGGAATTAAAACTTTAAGCAAATTTGATCCATGAAGCGTCTCTGTATCTGTAGGATAATAACAGTCTTTGATCTCTGATTCATAAGTGCTTCTTGATTCTGGCACCGTTTGTGATATTAGCTGCTGGTGTGTGTGTACAATCTGTCCCATCATCCTCTGCTCTGGCCTTCCTCTCGTTCATGTCGTCCACAAGTGTTTTCAGGAAAATTCTAATGTTGCATATATTTAAACTTAACATGTTGTGATTGACTGGTCACATGACATACAAGAACCAATGGTCTTTTTCATTAATAACGCCAAACAAACTCCAATTGATTGCGTTTTGTAGTTTCAGTTTACTTTTATGGTGCTCTTTTGTCTTTTTTTTTAGCAAAGCGATTTAAAAACTTTTATTATGTGTAAAAGTGCAGCGTGAACATTCTGCATAACATCTCATTTTGTGTTTCACAGAAGAAAAAAAAATCAGAAATTAAAACAATTAGAGGCTCTATTGCTTGCAGTTTCATCTCTGTACAAATTTTGTAACTCACATTGGAGCGCTTTAATATTATCACCAATTTATGAATAAATTGCTTGTGTTTGTACATTTTGCATATTGTCTGCTAAATTAATTGATATAAATTAGTCATTTTTATACCATGTCCGCTACTGAAGTGAGTGGAATGTCACAATGTGACAAAACTAAAACGTTCCCACATTATAAAAAATTAATTGATGAGAAAAAAAATGGCAAATTCATGGCAACATGATGCTTTTCAGATTTTGTTTTGTCAATTTGGATTTGTTTGTTCGCTAAATGCAAATGCCACATTCAACCAATAAATTTTCAGATTTCTTGTCCAGTTAGTAATTTGAAAAAAGTACAGTTGATTAGAATTTCCTACAGTAAAACTGATTTCTGTCTCAAACAATAACTTTTAAGATGGAGAATAAATGCTAAATATTAGATAAAATGGTGACAGAATCACATTCATATTAATAATTTGTAATTAAAGAGATAATAGGTTTACATTAATGACTTAAAACATCTAGCATACTAATGCACACAAAAGTAACCTGAAGGCTAAACTGTTCTTTTATGTTAAGAGTAATTTTGACTGTTGAGTCTAAAAAGATCCTGAAGGAGGTGCAAGTACATCATTAAACCCTCAGCATGTTTGACATGGTGAAATTTCAACATTGTTTCAGCATTCACATTTTTTGTCATCATGAGATTTTATATATATATATATATATATATATATATATATATATATATATATATATATATATATATATAATTTTTTTTTTTTGCATCCCTATTTGTCCTTAAAGCGAAGTATAAATCCCCACTCTACAGTTGTGAACAAATGTTCATGTTAGTTTAATAATGTATTAGTAAATGTTGAAATTAACATTAATAAGTGCTGTACAAATATTGTTATTTTTTTAGTCCATGTGAACTAATGTAGTTAACTGGTGTTAACAAATAAAACCTTACTGTAAAGTGTTTTCAAATATAAATTGTAATGACATTACTTATTCTTCAGTGTCTAGAGGAATAAATCTTTTGGAAATGGGCACATTATTTTTTTATTAATCAGTCATAATCATGATGTGGAGAATGACATAAACAAAGAACAAGTAAAGAAACACTCAAATAATGATTTAAATCAGGCATTATTTTGAGATTAATATCCCTCAAAAATCAGTTGGCATTCAATAATGTAAGATGATGTTTATTTCTAGATATTAAAATGAGGTTGGGCATATAATTATGCCCTCAGAAAGGTAAAAAGGTTTAGGGTAACATCATTGACAGTATGATATCAGTGATATTAGTATTATGATCAATTATTATAATCCATTTGGTCTTCTTGCTGTTCTTGTTGTCATCCTCCTACACCTGAAAGAACAAACAGATTGAGTTGATCTGCAGTATGTGTCAGTCTGAGGTTTAGATTGTGATCACTTCACCTCATTCACAGCAGTACATTTGCACGTCATTGAGAGCGGTGTCATCTCCTCTTCCCTGTGGCTCTTCTACCCGCGTCTTGATGCCGCAGATTCCTGTTCCACCACATGTTGAGCTCCATTTGCCCCAGTCACCCCAGCCTGTGCCGTCACCCTGAAGGAAAGAACCTTGACTGCAGCTGAACCTGGAGAAAATTTAAATGTGACAATATTATAAGAAATGTTATTGTGCTGTTGGATTGAATGTCAGTCACATGATCACCTGCAGCCTATGGCCTAATCACAACTACGATCAGCAGCACGACTGAGTGTGATATTAATTGAACTTCTTGATGAGGGAATACAGTCTTTAAATAGCAAAATAAATCCAGGATGATTTACAGCAGCACATTCACCCATGGCCGCGGGAAGTGGGGGTGCTGCAGCACCCCCTAGTGATGAGAGGGAGATTTAAAAAAAAAATGTAGGCCTATTAAAATATTTTGCACAATTTATAAATTACTTATGAATATTTTAGAAAATGATTTTGACACACGTAGGCTATTACGTATATTTTGGATTTTAATTTCATATTTTGAGGCCTAATCAACACAGGTTCGGAAGTTACGTTGTCAACGTCAGGCAGGCAGGTTTGGTCGCCGAGTAAAGAGGTCCCGCTCGTTCCATGCAGAATACATCTTTGGCAGCAGCTAACTAGTAAATTTGCATAGTTTAATGACAGAAACGAGGAGAAAATATGTCACAGAAACCAATTTTGGATTTTTTTTGCATGTAGCTCAGGTAAGAGCATGGTGCTGCCGCGCTTGTAACATTTATTTTTTTGGCAACAAGTGTGGGATCAGCTTTGACTAGCCAAGCAATTGTAAGTAGTACACTATAGTATTTTTGTAAGGTGGTGGGGATGGAGATGGAGAGTATTATTTCGTTTGTGTGTTCTTTGCGTAATGGTTGTGGAGAACTGTTAAATAACGTTTAAATAGTCGGAGATTATTTCCTTGTGGTTTGTGTAAAAAGGTTGGAGATGGAGACAGAAAGCTTTATAGGCTACTGTGCGTGTGTTCTTTGCGTAATGGATGTGGAGAACTGTTCAATAAACAAATTGCTTAAATAGTCAGAGATTATTTCCTTGTGGTGTGCGTAAAAAGATTTTGGAGTTAATAGAGTTGCGTGTGACATAAACGTGCAGTGACTCAAGCCATCTGACCAAATCGATTGCATTGTTTTAGCGTTATTGTGAAGTTTGATTAATATTATATTTTGTTGTAATATTATTTGTTGTATCTAAATAAGTTGCATGTATGTATAGGCTATCTGAAATTGTAATGAAAGTAATTATTTAGTTTTCTTTCGATTATTAAACTATTATTTCTGATTCTGCTTCTGCTTCGGATTAATAGTGCATTGCGCATATCTGAGAACTGATGTCTGTGTGTTTCAGACCCTGGCTGGCTGTGCACTGAAGTGTATATGACAATAAAGTAGTAAATCTCAATGTATTTATTTTTAAAATGTATTTTAAATAGGCCTATAGGCTCATAGGTTTTTTGTCAAAAAAAAAAAAAAAAAAAATTCACAGCACCCCCTGTTCAAAATTACTTCCCGCGGCCCTGCATTCACCTGATGTTGTTTGCGGCCGTATCATCACCAATTCCTTGGGAAGGTTCGACTCTCAGCTGGAAAGCTTTTAAGAATCCAGAAGGACACCACTTGATGTTTGTCCACTTTCCCCAGCTGAAGAAAAGACAAAGAGGTTTCTTGATCAAATTGATTATTATTTTCAAGAAAATCCTCCATTTATTTATGTAGAATAAACACTTAATGTAAGAATTAGGTATCTGAGCCCATTACTTTCCTACGTCGGACTCAACTGTGGCATAGAACTCATGTGAGCCTTTGGATGGATAGTCACAGTGAAGACGAATCCCATTGAGTGATGTATCATCATTCATAACATAAGAAGGTTCTTCCACCTTAAAACAACAACATTAAAAACAATCATCGATTTAAAAGAACTGACGCTAACCCAACCCATAGTAACATTTATCTTTATGTTCTTTAGTATTATACAGACCCTTAAAAAAATCTTAAACAGGTGCAGTTCCCTGGAGATTAAATGACTAACAGCAAATTAACAGTTTTGAACCTTTGAGGCTTTGAAGCACTAATCCACCAGTGTATTAGCAAAATAAAGTCAATGCCCAACTTACCCTCAGACTGAATCCTGCGGCATACATTCCATTTGGACACATGTCCCGAACCCCCCACGACCCCCAGGACATTCCGTTAGACACGGACAACACTGATAACACTGATTTGTAACTTCTGTCTGTGCTCCGCTCATATGGTCTTACTGTGGACCGAGCGCTCACATGCTGCCCAATCGGTCTTTGTCAGACACGTGATTTTGTTGTGTGTGACGTCACCGCGGCGCCATATTTGTGGTATCCCTGCTGACTGTGAGAATGAAAGAGATTACACGAGTTGAGATAACAAGCAAATAACTCGCAAATATGAAGAAGCACAAGAACAAAGTTAAAATTTCATATCGCGATAAACTCACCAAAGATGCCAGGGACCGTTATTTGGAGAATTTTTCATCCATTCATAACATAGATCTGTACGAGCTGACTGCAGTAAGTTGGAGTGCTACTGACCCCGCATTGCTACCTAAATCATCATACTTAAATATTGTTAACTGTCTTGTTTATGGCATAAACGCATAGTGAACAATTTAAAAACTATCAATCCCTCGAAGATCACAGATATTTCACTAATGGGTGCAGGATTTATTTATGTTCTGAAGGAAGGACTGCGATAACACAGTATAGTAACGATAATGATGTCGTGTTAACTATATAACAAGTGCATGATTAAGGATGGTTTAGTATTATCAGGAAGAATTTTGAACTAATACTACCCTTTTTTTCATGCATTTTTTTTCCTTTATTGCATTAAGTACATAAACCAATGTATAACACAATAAACATTGTTCCAATAAACAAGGCATCATCAGAGATGTATGTAGAATTTAATAGTGTATTTTATTACAGTACATTCTGATATAGTATACCTTTTAGACCTACCTCTGTGTTGTCTGGGTCAATGACATTATGAGTCTTTTTTTTTTCTTTTTCTTTTTTTTGTCCAAAGGCCTTAATAATAATAAAAACAAAGATATGTCATGCAAGTTAAATATCTGATTTACAGATTGTGTATATTATTAATTATCCTGTTAATACTATAAGTGCATATAACATAAATCTACAAATCACCCTGAAAAATTTAATTATACATGCTTTATTGTTCATGCAAGACTGGATAAAGCATCAGCACATTTTTACACTACAATTCTACAAAAGATTCAAACATGCGCTGATTGGATGGTTTCTCTGTGAAAATCTCAAAACAGTCAGTAATCTCTGCTACTCTGTATTTAAACAAAGGAGACATATTTCTGTGCAAATCATCTCTGTATGCCCATACAGCTGAAAGCTTCAGGTTTGCATAGATATGACACAGTTTCATTGAATGTTCTGTATACCGTCTCAGGGGAAACATTAGAAGTGTTGTGCAGGCAGACCAAATCTGAGGTATATTAAGGTTCACAGAAGCATTTGAAATTTGTATTTGTTGCGTCTGGAATCAGAGGCACAAAAAAAAAAAAAAAAAAATTGTAACGCCATAAAGGTTCCCAGGTTTGGCAGACCCGTATAGTACATTAACATCATCTCCAAAACAAACATCAGACATCCTGTACATATCAAGTCGGTTTACTTCTGCACATGCAGATCACCATCTCCTCCAGCCTCCTGCATCTTCTCAGTGTGAAGATGATCACTTTCTCCAGCCTGATGGACCATAGTGTCAGCTGACTGACTTGGGTAAAGTTGGTTTTATATTCGCACATCCGTATTCAATAGCCTTGTTAATCACACTACATTGGACATTCAGTGGACATTCACAAGTAAATATGCCATTAAACAATACTTGCCTATTTTGATCGACTGTGAAAAATGTTATAAGTTGACAATCGTTGGTCGTCAATATCATGTCGCTGCTTAAAATTCGCAAACATTAATTTATTGCATATTTATTGGAAAGTCTGAATTTATCAGAAGTCTGAATGTGCAAATATAAAACCAACTTTACCCAAGTAGCTGACTGGATTGTTTTTCCTTAGTGTCTGTGTGTGCATCTCAATCAGCTCTGAGCTCTTGAATCAGTATATTGTGTATACAAATTTTGTGACTGAGACCGTCCTGATCAGTGCCCTAACTAATGAACTAGGGAGCTGATTGAGACACAGCCTGTGTTTAATGCTGATGTGGCCTTAATGTAGGGAGGGATGGTGTCCAGTTGGGGTCAGTCTCCATAATCTTTAAGCAGGCTGATCTGCAATGAAATGAAAAGGTCCACAGACCACAGCTGTAAAAAGTAGTCAGAAAATTAGAATCAGTATATAGATACAGAGCAAAAATGTCGTACCTTAAGTATAAAAATGCTGTAGCAAAATTAAGAAAAATAAAATGTAGACATATTCAAGTAAAGGGATTCAGTTTAAATTGACTTGTTTCATAGCACATACAATCCAAAACAATGCGTTGCTATAACGTTTTCTACTTTAGAAAACAGAAACCTCTAACTTACCTTTGTGAAATGTAGAAAGCAAACATACTTGAATGGAGATATCTTGACGAAAGTGATGTTTTGCGTCTCACCGCGGCAACCCGTGCGATCCGGCGCCTCTGTTATTGCCTCTAACGTTACATACTCTCCGTACAGCCTTTTTTCAAGTAGGAAACCGACTAAATCTAATCTCGTAGTAAAGTTTTTGACATTTTCTATCGTGGGACATATTATTGCAGCTTTTCACACAACAAAAGTGTGCCATTTTTACAATGAAAAGTAGCCAAAGAAGAAACAACTCTGCACTGATACAGAGATTGTTTGGATACCTCAGAAATGGCGACGACACCCATAATGCACTTCGGTTTTCACGAGTGTGACGTCACCTGACAAAGACCGATAATGGCTAGCAGTAAAAGCATGGAAAGGAGGCGACGCATTGCTACAGCACTGACCTGATCGATAAAAAATACTGATTGTTAGATTAATTTTCAGGTAGACTATCTGCAGCCTCAAAGATATCAATCATCAGCTGATCAAGCAGACACAGAGACGGTGTACCATAACATTCTCAAGGAAGAAGCCTCATATTTATACACAAGATTGAGCAAAATCATCCACGATGTCCAGGCCGTCCAATCGTAGTACTCAAAGATCAACCAATACCATATATGGCATATTAAGAAATATAATAACTAGTAAGAGAGGGCAGATGTTCGAATGCATTCGTGTCTTTAGTTCCTGTTTGTGTGAGTGTATAAAGCCTAGTTCTGGTTTTGTCTAGGTGTGTCCATGATGTGCAGATAACATAACGAAAAGAAGTTACAAAAGGGCAGTCTTACACAAGAATAGTCAAGAAACAAGAAAATATTAACAAGTAAAGTCACTTTAAATGAATTGTTTGGTTTCTAAACTAAAACCAACACCGGGGTCAGTAAAACCGCTCTAAGGATTCTTTTTTTCTGATATTTTTTTGAGCCGATCAAAACATCTTCAGACTACATTTACGCTTTATCAATATTGTGATGTCCTGAGCAGCCAGGAGCACCGAGAGCACATCAATGACCTGTACATGAACACACAAAAATACAAACACTGATCCAATAAAATATACTTTTAACCGTCAGTGTCCTTGAAAACTGTTTTTCTTGGTAAAATACCTAAAAAATGATTTGTAACCCCATCGTCTCGCAAGAGATGAGGAGAACTCAAGAGAGCACAGTGTGTTTATTGCAAATCAGTTTATTAGAAAACATTCAAAAGTTGCTGTATAAACGGCTTACGTGTGTGGCCCCTTTAAGACTTGTTGCCCCTTTAAGAAGTGACGCAGCAAAGTTGTGTGGAGGAAATGCAAGCCGATCCAAGTTGGAGTGTTATATGTGTGCGTGCATCTTATAAAGTGAGTGATTCACTGTTAATATACACTTAGGATAAAGTTTAGCTTGTAATCTTGCATATAATTAAGTGTTGAAGTTAATGTAACTAAATTCAAGTGATTAAGCGTGTTTATCTAGCGATTGGTACATGCACGTGCATATTTACATCTGTCCTCAGATTATATGATCACTTTAATTATACTGATGTTATATCTTCTGTTGAGAGAAATTGTTATTCACATTTTAGATGTTTGTAGGAAATTGCAAATATAAATGTGAGTTGAAGATTATAGTTAAATGGTTATTCAGATGCTAATATGTCTAATTATAGTATTTCATTCATTGCACGTAATATTCCACACTGTGTGAATTACTGTTTAATATATAGGATTGTTAAATAATTGGATCTGTATTATTTACTTATTGTAATTATTTATCTTTGTACAGACCACACACCTAATGCTTCAGTAAAAAAGACCTCAAAGAAAGAACTGTGGTTGACTGAGTTCCTGGGTTCTGACCGGCCCACCAGGGCGAGTGTTTCCTATCAAACAGTCCTTAAGAGATAGAGCTCAAAGTCCAATTTCCAATCCTACATTTGGTCCTTCGAGCCGGATTGTCACTTCCCTGGATTAAGATGTCAGCCAGTTCTGCACCAGTAAACCCTTCAGTTCGCCCAAAGCGCCGTCCAGCTTATTTACAAGATTATGAGGTGGATATTCCAAGCCTTCATAAATCATCCTCACCAGTTAATACGAGACAGCAAGCAGTGGAGTCATCTGATGACGATTACTCTTCATCACACATTGGAGCGTCAGCTGCAAAGCCTAAAAGAGCACACAGTTTACCTGTGTTTTCTCCCCCTTCGAGGCTGACTGTCAGGGATGAGCATCGTGACCTCCTAAATCCTCTACAACAGCGCATTTCTAGCTCTTCCCGCCAGTCGTCACCACAATGTCCAAACCGACCACTACTGTCTGAACCCAATGCAGAGTTCCGTCCCCTTCGTGATGAAGGTGATGGATACCAGAGTGATCGATCAGATGCAAGCTCTATAAAGTTGCAAAGGATCTCAGAGGAGAATTCCAGACTTCGTGAAACACAGCAGGCCATTAAAGCTGACCTTAAAAGAATTGAAACAGCCAAAGACGAGTTGATTCAGCTTTTAGACCGAGCTTGTAGTTTGCAGAGACCTTTATCGACTCCTAACACCCAGTCTAATCATCCATCAGTTAAGTTTCACCATGCCGCGCATGTGAGTGATGAAGACTGGCCAGAGCCTCCTCCACCCATTGCATATGAGGAGCCAGAAATTACGAAACCGTATAATGACCAGCAGAGGCTTTACAGCAGTACAAGGGCCACACCAACACTTACCCCTCGACTCACTACAGTGGAAAAGACTATGGATTTCCGCCATCCAATTCAGTATGATGACCAGCGGAGGTATGGCCAGTACCCTGCCCAACTGATAAGTTCTCAGCATGCTTATGACCACCCATGGGATTCATCCACACATCCTTATCCTGGGCATCACAGAATGGCATCCTATGTGTCACCTCCCATTGCATCTGTGGATCTGACAGAGAAATATTATAAGGGCCCATGCCCCACCATTCCTTATTTCCGCAACAATGATCCCAGTGAGTTTGCCCGATTAAAAATAGCCTTGGACAATCTCTTGCCATCTGATAGTACTGAGATGTTTAAATATCAAGTTTTGGTTGACCACCTGAAATTGGATGATGCTTGTCTAATAGCAGACTCCTTCTTGCACTCCCCTACGCCTTATCAAGACACCATGATGGCCCTCAATGAGCGGTTTGGTCAACCCCACCAGGTAGCATTAAGAAGGATTGCTACCATTCTTGATTCTCCTGATATAAGCCGCAATGACCCATCAGCCTTTGAGAAGTTTTCCCTTCAAGTGCAGTCTCTAGTTGGTCTGCTTAAGACTTTAGGTCAGGCAGGTAGCATTGAGTTGCAGTGTGGGTCGCATGTTGCACGCCTCCTCAGTAAGCTGCCACCTGAAAGACGGGCTGATTTTCGCCGCCACATGTTACAACGGCCTGGGGTAACATACTCATTGTTAGATCTGTCAGAATGGCTGAAATATGAGTCTTGGTGTCAAAGCTACGATGATCAAACAATAAAGGGGGAAAGCCGAGCCAAACGAGAGCCCAGAGTAGTTCCACGATCACGCCGAACCACTGCCACTGTACTGACTAGGTCTGGGAACAATGCTGAGGTGACAACCTGTACATATTCTCCTGCCAAGGTTGATGAGAAAGCTAAGAGTAGGCTCTCAGTATATTGCTCTTACTGTCAGAACTCTGAGCATCCATTCAGTCAGTGCCCCAAAATTCCAACCCTTACCAAAGACCAGCTCTCAGAGTGGATACGAACCAATAGGAGATGCTGGCGCTGTGGCCTTGCTCATCAGGCTGTCCACTGTGGACTAAAGAAACCATGTCCACTTTGTCAGAGAAAGCATCTACGAATCCTCCATGAGGTAAATGAGAGGCCTGCCATACAAGCATCCAAAAGAGAGGCTTGCTTAGTCAGCTCAGCAACACAGACATTGTACCTGAACAAACCAGTCAGCAGTAATAAAGTCTTACTCAAAGTTGTCAGAGTTCTCCTTCACCATGGCAATTGCACCCTGGACACATTTGCAATCCTTGATGATGGATCCGAGCGTACGATGCTCCTGCCAGAGGCCGCACAGAAGCTTGGCTTGCGAGGGACTCAAGAAAGCTTAGCTCTGAGAACAATCCGTCATGATGTGCAAACCCTTGATGGAGCTTCAGTCTCATTCTACATTTCTCCATATTCCAGTCCGAAGAAGCGGTATCTCATATCTGGAGCTTTCACTGCCCCACAGCTTGATCTTATTGATCACTCTTACCCAATATCCAAGCTGCAGAAGCAATACAAACACTTGGTTGGACTACCACTGCAGTACTTTGAGAAGGCAAAACCTCTCGTTCTTGTTGGCGCAGATCAAACTCACATAATCTCACCAATCGAGCCAGTAAGACTTGGTCCACCTGGAGGCCCAGCTGCAATAAGAACAAAGCTGGGATGGACACTCCAGGGCCCTACCAGCCTGTTGGAGCAGAAACTCAAGCCAAAACAGTGTCTCCACCTTTCCATTCCCCTCAGCAACACAGAACTGTTCAAGAATGTTGAAAGGCTGTGGCAAGTGGATGTTTTGCCATTTCAGAATGAAAGGGAATGTACAAGATCCAAGCAGGACCAAAGGGCCATTGAGCTACTTGAAACTAAGACTGTCCGCGTAGAGGTGGATGGAATACGCCGCTATGCGACACCCCTGCTACGCAAGTCTGACATGCCCTATCTTCATGCTACTATGGAAGCTGTCATGCCACGCCTACGAAGTACTGAGAGAAAACTTGCTAGAGACCCACAACAAGCTGAAGCTTATTCCTCTGAAATCCTGAAATTGGTTCAGTCTGGAGCTATCAGAAAGCTCAGTCCAGAAGAAAGGAAAAGAGATGGTGAGTCCTGGTTTATTCCACATCACATGGTGTGCCATAATGAAAAGAATCGTGTGGTGTTTGATTGCTCTTTTCAATTCAATGGCCTCAGTCTGAATGATTCCCTCCTTGCTGGCCCCACCTTGGGTTCATCACTCCTTGGGGTCTTACTCAGATTCCGTGAGCATGCAGTGGCCATCAGTGCTGATATTCGGGGCATGTTTCATCAGGTCCGCCTTCTTGCAGTAGATAGACCACTTCTTCGGTTTATCTGGCGTGACTCAAAGGAGAAGAGTTCCCCTGATGTCTTTGAATGGCAAGTTCTGCCATTCGGGACAACCTGCAGCCCCTGCTGTGCTACCTTTGCCTTACAGCAGCATGTAAAGGATCATAGCCAACCCAACGAAGATGTGAGGTTCTCAATAGAACAATGTTTCTACGTCGACAATTGGTTGCAGAGTTTGTCGTCATCAGAGGAGGCAAGGCAATTGGTTGACAAAATGAGGGGTCTGCTGGCTGAGGGAGGTTTTGAGTTGAGACAGTGGGCCAGCAATGTACCAGCTGTCATTCACCATCTTCCACATGAAGCCAGATCGGAAGGTCTTGAACTCTGGCTAGCCCATAAAAAGACTGATGTCCAGGAGTCCACATTAGGCCTTAGCTGGAATTGCCCTACAGATGTCCTTACGTACCGTCACCGGCCCATAAATCATGGCGCTCCAACCATGAGGATTATTTACAAAGTTCTAGCTAGTCAGTACGACCCCTTGGGATATATCCTCCTGTTCACCACCAGGGCTAAAGTACTGGTCCAACAACTTTGGAACAAGCAGCGCAGCTGGGATGACACCCAACTTCCCCAAGCTTTAGTCCAGAACTGGAACGAATGGGAAGGTGAGCTGCGGTTTCTGTACAAGATCAGTTTCCCAAGGTCATACGTACCAGCTTCAGTGGATCAAACCAGATCTGTAACAGACCTTCATGTGTTCAGCGACGCCTCAGAGAGTTCATATGGAGCAGTCGCTTATCTGCGCACTGAAGATCATCTTGGTAAGATCCATCTGTCATTCGTACTGGCACGTTCGAGAGTGGCACCAAAAAGAGTCCTGTCAGTGCCCCGTTTGGAGCTCTGTGCTGCTGTAATTGGTGCACAGTTGACAAACCTGCTGAGAAAAGAGTTAACTTTGCCACTTCGCCACACAGTTCTTTGGACAGACTCCACCACGGTTCTGTCCTGGATTCAGTCAGAGTCCTGCCAATTCAAAGTTTTCGTCGGTACCAGAGTGGCTGAAATCCACGAGCTTACCAACCTCACTGACTGGCGATATGTGGACTCAGGTCAAAATCCAGCAGATGACCTTACAAGGGGAAAGACTTTGAAAGACCTTGCTAAGCCCAACAGATGGAGCCAAGGGCCCCCATTCCTGCTCCTCTCACCAGAAAGCTGGCCAGCAAAACCTGCAGAGTGCCCTGAGATTGACAAGTCTGAGCTCAAGAAATTTGCATTCTGTGGAGTAGTAGCTGTAGATGTATCATTTGGCAGTGAGCACAAGACCTGGACAGAATTGGTAAAGGCTGTTGCACAAGAGCTACATGGGGCGGCTGGAGAGCCAGGAGAACCTACAGCGAACACTTACCAAGCAGCAGAGATCTGCATATTCCAGAAGGTTCAAAGTGAAAGCTTTCCTGAGGAATTACAACGGCTGAAATCAGACAAGCCTCTTCAACATAATAGCCGCTTACTCACCCTAGCTCCAGAATATGATGCAGCTTCCAATCTAATCCGAGTTGGCGGTAGGCTAAGACGTGCTGAAACATTAGATCCTGCCCTGAAACATCCCATTGTACTAGATTCTAAACATCCAGCTGTCAGGTTACTCCTCCAAGATTTCGATAAAAGTCTCTGCCATCCAGGCCCTGATCGGGTGTTTGCAGCAATAAGAAGACAGTTCTGGGTTCTAAGAGGAAGAGAAGCCATCCGCAGCTTACAGCATGCCTGTATAGAATGCCAACGTCTGAGAGCCAAACCTACCGTTCCCAAAATGGCAGACCTTCCTTTAGCACGCTTGCGTCTTTACAAACCAGCCTTTCATTCAACTGGGATGGATTGTTTCGGTCCCTTCCTCGTGAAAATTGGTCGACGAGTAGAAAAGAGGTGGGGTGTCCTCTACAAGTGTCTTACCACCCGGGCTGTACACTTAGACCTTCTGCACAGTTTGGACACTGATTCCTTTCTGATGTCCCTTCGAAGGTTTATTGCACGTAGAGGTTCCCCTGTAGAATTACTATCAGACCAAGGAACAAATTTCCGGGGTGGGGAACGGGAACTCTGCGAAGCATTCCATTCTATGTCACCTGATCTTCAGCAAAGACTTGCACCACGGAAGATAGCATTCCATTTTAATCCTCCTGCAGCACCACACTTTGGGGGAGTGTGGGAGAGGGAGATAAGATCCATTAAAATGGCATTATCTGCGACTATTGGGGCCCAAACAGTATCCGAAGAAGTACTCAGGACCGTGTTGATTGAAGTGGAGAATATTCTTAATTCGAAACCCCTTGGGTATGTGTCCTCTAATGTGGCTGATCCTGATCCAGTAACACCCAACCTTCTTCTCATGGGGCGGCTAGATAACTCCCTGCCTGCAGTCATATACCCTAAAGAAGAAGGCTTGAGTCGTCGTAGATGGAGACACTCCCAGGTACTAGCTGACCACTTCTGGTCCTCCTTTATCCGCCATTATCTTCCAAACTTGCAGGTCAGACAGAAATGGCACCATACATTCCCTAATATAACCAAAGGGACGGTAGTCATGATAATGGACCCCCAGCAGCCCAGAGCACACTGGCCTATTGGAAGAGTAGTCCAACTGCACCCCAGTCAAGACTCACAAGTGAGATCAGTGGACGTTGAAGTTCAAGGAAAGGTTTATACTAGACCTGTAGCTCGACTTGTGGCCCTACCCCCCATCCCGGAAGATGATAAAGAGGAGCCTAACACACCCACTGCTGCATCAGTAGCTCACACGCAACCTTCTCAAGTGTCAAATTGATCACACAATTTGGGGGCGGCTGTATAAACGGCTTACGTGTGTGGCCCCTTTAAGACTTGTTGCCCCTTTAAGAAGTGACGCAGCAAAGTTGTGTGGAGGAAATGCAAGCCGATCCAAGTTGGAGTGTTATATGTGTGCGTGCATCTTATAAAGTGAGTGATTCACTGTTAATATACACTTAGGATAAAGTTTAGCTTGTAATCTTGCATATAATTAAGTGTTGAAGTTAATGTAACTAAATTCAAGTGATTAAGCGTGTTTATCTAGCGATTGGTACATGCACGTGCATATTTACATCTGTCCTCAGATTATATGATCACTTTAATTATACTGATGTTATATCTTCTGTTGAGAGAAATTGTTATTCACATTTTAGATGTTTGTAGGAAATTGCAAATATAAATGTGAGTTGAAGATTATAGTTAAATGGTTATTCAGATGCTAATATGTCTAATTATAGTATTTCATTCATTGCACGTAATATTCCACACTGTGTGAATTATTGTTTAATATATAGGATTGTTAAATAATTGGATCTGTATTATTTACTTATTGTAATTATTTATCTTTGTACAGACCACACACCTAATGCTTCAGTAAAAAAGACCTCAAAGAAAGAACTGTGGTTGACTGAGTTCCTGGGTTCTGACCGGCCCACCAGGGCGAGTGTTTCCTATCAAACAGTCCTTAAGAGATAGAGCTCAAAGTCCAATTTCCAATCCTACAGTTGCACAACGTGTAATCAGAAATGGCAAAGAAACAAAACAAGCAAAATCTAACAACTGTAACCGCTAAAGATAACAATCATATGCAATGGCAATTGCTCTACACTCAATCACAAATAAAACAATTCAATTCACATTTATTTGTATAACGTTTTTCACAATCGATATCGTTTCAATGCATTCTTCTTACAGAGAATGAATGTCAACATTACAATTTAGACTATTCTGTTATCGGAAGTGACGGTCCAATGTATGTGGTTTCAGAAATGTACATACATAATCATGCCGTTGGCTAACAATATAATAATTTAGGCAATTTAATTTACAATCACTGTTAGCAGATTAATGATTAAATGTTAACAATAATTAGGATATAGAAATTTGGGAATGTGCATGTTGATCCGATGTTTCTTCATCTGAAGTCCTCGCAGGAGTTGGTGCCGTCTCTTCACATGTGTTGGTCATCTGAAGTGTTCATAAGAGGCTGGATCCAAACTGAAGCTGATACTCTCTAGTCACCTCAGGACAGGTGTCCTGGGGTAAAACAGAAAAGCAAATGGAGAATAATTAGCGTAGCTGCTGTTCATAATATTAAGCAAAGATAATCATGTGCAATTGATCTGATATGAGATGCATTATGTGAACGCTTAGCTAAAGAGACGTGTCTTTAATCTAGATTTAAAGACAAACAGAATTTCACTCCAAACTCCAAAGCAAAAGTAATCACCAAATCAAACCACTACAAACATACGAGGAAGAAACTGTTCCTATGCCTAGATGTTCTGGTGTTCAGTGCTCTGTTGAGATGTTGTAGGATATAATCAGTGGTGGACAGTAACTAAGTATTTTTACTTCGTTACAATACTTAAGTACATTTTTCAAGTATCTGTACTTTACTTCAGTATTTTTTATTTTTAGCAACTTTTACTTTTACTTCACTACATTCCAAAGCATAAGATCGTACTTTTTACTCCACTAGATTTCATAAAACATGTCGTTACTCATTATTTTAAATGGAAGAAATTATTACATGCTCAGAGACGTTTCGTGCACGAACTGATTCTTTTCAATCATCCTGTTAAATCTGTTCACAAATCACATCAACAATTCATTCGCGAATTGGACTGATCGTATTGCAGCTGTTATCGAGTCAACAAGTTACTGATTCAATGATCCGTTCAAATCAATTTACAAATCTGAAAATTAGCCAAGAACTGTGGGATCCTCTGAGATGTCTGATGGTGAAAAGTAAGTCAGCCTACTAATGTTGAATTTTAGGATTAATTATTGTAACTGAAAATCATATTTAGGTCACAACTTTCAGTTGTTTTTGAACTAAATCTGCTGTAAAGGGCGATCTGTTTAAGCCCACTGACACGTCCACATCAATGTGTCTACAGATCGCGATCTCGATTCAAACAGATCAAATCACATTTTAAAACTAACTTGGTGCTTCAAATAACGGTTGTCAATTACATCGTTATGGCACTAGGAGGCGACAAGTGACTGCTAAAATGTATTTGACAATGAATGATTCATTCAAAAGATTTGTTCAAAAACATTGTTTAATCCACTAATGATAAAAGTGAAGTAGTTATGAGTGAGTCATTGAATCATTCATTCAAACCCATTTTTTAAATAATTAAATTAAATTGTCTGCAGCAATTAATATTTTGTACTCTAGTACATAATTATAGGCTATTTTGTTTAATTGTCTATTCAGAATCGTGGGAGAAGCATGATTTCTATTTGAAACAAACGAACAACAACAACAAAAAAGAAACAAAAATAAACCTTTATTCTCATTTCATCCAGAATCGTGCAACTCCAACACAAATAAAAATAACACATGCACATTCATCTTCCCCCTTGCTGCAATTTTTTAAAATGTTATGTATTTAGCCATATGTATCTTTGACAATTCATAATCATTCATAATTATTTTGAGCAATAGGATTATAAAATATATAATATAATATTAAATTAACTTATATAAGTGGCCTATATAAAATTACAAAATAAACATTCATCAATTACTTTTTTACTTAAGTACATTAAAAATCAAGTACTTTTGTACTTTCACTCAAGTTAAATTGAAAACGAGTACTAAATACTTTCACTTGAGTAATATTTTAATATACGTATCTGTACTTTTACTCAAGTACTTGATTTGTGTACTTCGTCCACCACTGGTTATAATGCAAAAAGTCTTGTTTTCAGGAAAACACATTTGCCAGTGTGGTCAGAAAAAATAAACTTTATTCAAAGAGGAAAAAATACTATATTTCTGACCACATTGACAGATATTTGCATAAACCCACTTCATTTGATACTTTCCTCAGAAAACAGAAAACAAGTCATATTGATTCTCAAGTAAGTGTATTTTGATTTAAGAAAGTTTAGATGTTTGAACTGAAGATTAAGACAAAAATAGTGAGGAAGAACCTCATTTTTTGCAGTGTGTAAAGTGGCTTGAGGCATCAGATTTGATGCAAAACTAGCTGCATCAAACAGGAAAACCGATCTCAAATATTACAATCAATGCATGTAAACACCCAATAAGACAAATGGACAAATACAACTTTTGATTTTAATAATGTAATAGTAAATGTTTAAATTAACATTAATAAGTGCTGTAGAAGTACTGGTGCTGGTCATATAATTAGAATATCATCAAAAAGTTGATTTATTTCACTAATTCCATTCAAAAGGTGAAACTTGTATATTATATTCATTCATTACACACAGACTGATATATTTCAAATGTTTATTTCTTTTAATTTTGATGATTATAACTGACAACTGAGGAAAATCCCAAATTCAGTATCTCAGAAAATTAGAATATTGTGAAAAGGTTCAATATTGAAGACACCTGGTGCCACACTCTAATCAGCTAATTAACTCAAAACACCTGCAAAGGCCTTTAAATGGTCTCTCAGTCTAGTTCTGTAGGCTACACAATCATGGGGAAGACTGCTGACCATTGACACCTTGCACAAGGAGGGCAAGACACAAAAGGTCATTGCAAAAGAGGCTGGCTGTTCACAGAGCTCTGTGTCCAAGCACATTAATAGAGAGGCGAAGGGAAGGAAAAGATGTGGTAGAAAAAAGTGTACAAGCAATAGGGATAGCCGCACCCTGGAGAGGATTGTGAAACAAAACCCATTCAAAAATGTGGGAGAGATTCACAAAGAGTGGACTGCAGCTGGAGTCAGTGCTTCAAGAACCACTACACAGACGTATGCAAGACATGGGTTTCAGCTGTCGCATTCCTTGTGTCAAGCCACTCTTGAACAACAGACAGCGTCAGAAGCGTCTAAAGACAAAAAGGACTGGACTGCTGCTGAGTGGTCCAAAGTTATGTTCTCTGATGAAAGTAAATTTTGCATTTAATTTGGAAATCAGGGTCCCAGAGTCTGGAGGAAGAGAGGAGAGGCACACAATCCACGTTGCTTGAGGTCCAGTGTAAAGTTTCCACAGTCAGTGATGGTTTGGGGTGCCATGTCATCTCCTGGTGTTGGTCCACTGTGTTTTCTGAGGTCCAAGATCAACGCAGCTGTATGCCAGGATGTTTTAGAGCACTTCATGCTTCCTGCTGCTGACAAACTGTATGGAGATGCAGATTTCATTTTCCAACAGGACTTGGCACCTGCACACAGTGCCAAAGCTACCAGTACCTGGTTTAAGAACCATGGTATCCCTGTTCTTAATTGGCCAGCAAACTCGCCTGACCTTAACCTCATGGAAAATCTATGGGGTATTGTGAAGAGGAAGATGAGATATGCCAGACCCAACAATGCAGAAGAGCTGAAGGCCACTATCAGAGCAACCTGGGCTCTCATAACACCTGAGCAGTGCCACACTGCTCAGGTGTTATGAGCAGTGTGACTGGAGGGGCAGTTTCAGATAATTAACCTAATTAATTTACACGAGTGGAGCACATTCAGTTAATCAACTCGTTAATGACAAGAGGTGTATATATATATATATATATATATATATATATATATATATATATATATATTTATATATTTTTATTTATATATATATATATAATATATATATATATATATATATATATATATATATATATATATATATATATATATATATATATATATATATATATATATATATATATATATATATATATATATATATATATATATATACACAACAGTCTTACCTCTGTTGTATACCTTCTTGTCGCTTCATAATATTAAGGTTGAACCACTGCAGTCACGTTGACTTGGGTAAATTAATTAGGAAAACATCAGGAAAATCAGGCCCTTTCTAACAGAACATGCAACACAACTTCTGTTCCAGGCCCTGGTCATTTCTAGGCTTGATTACTGCAATGCTCTTCTGGCTGGACTGCCATCATGCACAATCAAGCCTCTACAAATGATTCAGAACGAAGCAGCACGTCTCGTCTTCAACGAGCCCAAAAGAGCCCACGTCACGCCTCTCTTCATCTCTCTGCAATGGCTACCACTTGCTGCTCGCATCAAATTCAAGGTGTTGACGCTTGCTTACAGATCTACCACAGGCTCAGCACCTTCCTACTTCCACTCACTCTTACGAGTCTACACTCCTACCAGAAACCTGCGCTCAGTAAAGAAGCGAAGGCTTGTGGTACCATCACAGAGAGGCACGAAATCACTTTCCAGAACATTCTCATTCACTGTCCCTTGCTGGTGGAATGATCTTCCTGCCTTCCGGAATCCCTGGCAATATTCAAAAGACAGTTGAAAACTCATCTCTTTCATGAGCATTTAACCTCATCTTTAAAAAAAAAACAAAAAAAAAAAACTTCTTATTCCTATCTATTCCCTCACTATTGTATCTTAGGATAATCTGAGCACTGCATATAACTTGTATTATGAGCACTTCTTGTCTATTTGCCTCGTCATGCCAACTCGCTTGTTGTATTCCTCACTTGTAAGTCGCTTTGGATAAATGTAAATGTAAAGTTGGTTTATATTTGCACATTCGGACATCCGTATTCAATAGCCTTGTTAATCACACTACATTGGACATTCAGTGGACATTCACAATTAAATATGCCATTAAAACAATACTTGCCTATTTTGATCGACTGTGAAAAATGTTGTAAGTTGACAATCGTTGGTTGTCAATATCATGTCGCTGCTTAAAATTCGCAAACATTGATTTATTGCACATTTATTGGAAAGTCTGACTTTATCAGAAGTCCGAATGTGCGAATATAAAACCAACTTTACCCAAGTGTCACATTGACTGCTTTAACAACTTTCTGGACCTCAAAAGATGCAATGACGTTCTTGCCTACGTAGATACCCTCGGATTTCATCAAAAATATCTTAATTTGTGTTTCGAAGATGAACAAAGGTCTTATGGGTGTGGAACGACATGAGGGTGAGTACTTAATGACAGAAATTTTTAGGTGAACTAACATAATAACAAGTAAGAGAGGGCAGATGTTCAAATGCATTCGTGTCTTGAGTTTCTGTTTGCTTAATTACACACTTTGCAGTAAATAACAATACACTTTGTTATTACTTATACTTTGTATAATATAGTCAACATTTGAAGCAGATCAAAACCTTTAATCAAAGTTGTCCTAAAACCTTCTTCTTAGGGCAACTTTGCTGAACTTTTTTGATCCGCTTCAAATGTTGACTACTATACTTTGAATTACATAATCTCACACAATACACTATTATAACTGTGCCACTAATTAAATACAGTTTAACACATTTTCCCAAAGTTGAATCATTTTAGACTTATATTATTATTTTTTTTCTATCGCTTTGAATAGAATTAAATGCATTTATTTATCTAAATAATTTGTGTAACTTGTGTATTGACAGTATATTTCATTTACATATAAGTTTTTGAAATGCGAAACGGTAATAACCTATTTGATGGTGGAAAAATATATATTTTAATATGATTAATTTTAAATCATATACATGATGAGATGTGTTAACTTACCTGCATTTTTCCATATTTTGTATTTTTTCATTATTTATAATTATTTATTATTAATTTAGTAAAGTTTTATTTAACAGGCGGTGATTTTAATAAATATTAGTAGTAGCACTACAGCAATATAGCGCGAGCTTTGGTGAGAACAAACATTTAATTACTACAGTAGTAATTTCTCGATAGAAATGATATCAAAATTGAAATATGTTGGTCAAAATCATACATTTATACACAAACTGAGCAGCAAACGCAACTTTCGGACGCCATCTTTATTTTTCTAGCTCAACTGTCACAGAATGGAAAAGCACAGGATTGTGGGATATAAAGGCAGCTAAGGATACATCTATGCTTCCTTCAAAAATCGATCTGAGGAAGGTATCTCATGAGAGAGGAAGTGAAGCTAACATTGGATTCGGACGTGCCTTGAAGCATTACTACCTTGAAATGTGTCCTCAGAAGGCATTTTCCAGTTTTCGGATGCAGCCAATGGCTCCAGTTTTAGACGCGCACTTGCGAACTTCCCTAAACACTTCCCCTCGGGGGGATCCCTGCCGCCATTTTGAAGTGCGTTCCACTTCGTGAAGTGGACGAGGGAAATTTACATGGACAGACCCTCACTCCCTCGATTTTGACAGAGGGAGCGAGTCTACTTCATATGTACACTTCAGGCAGCTCCATAACCCACAATGCAACACGATTATGACGTCACCGCATATGGCGTTTAATTCACCCCACCACAAACAACTCTATATTAATTATTTTTTTAAACATTTAAAACACACATATATACATATAGAATGCTGTATTCAACAATTTTGTAAGGGGAAAAATAAATAATAAATCAGCTCCATTGTGGATTCCAAGTGATCAAGGGCTTAGGATGTTCCAGTTCAGCCCATTGCAAAGGTTCCGCCAGTAGTGGGCACTCGTGCAACGTAAGCAATGATGTACATCCGAGTCAACGAGCCCAAGGGAAGTTAGCGAGGGAAGGGCATTTAAAAAACGAACTGGAACGCAGCCAATAGAGTACCTCAGGGATGACGTGTTTTTGTAGGCCAACCCGGAAGTTAGCGGCGCACGGTTGAAAGCCTATGCATTTTTCCCATAGACTTTTGGAAAATCGCAGAAAATAAGCTCTGTGTTTAACAAAGGGTGACACTTACACGTTTTGTCTATCAAGATAATGTTTACAAGTTAACACAACTGTTGTATGTTAAAGGTAGTATTGTGTTTGTCCAGTAGGGGCGGTGATGCATGGAGCGCGTAGTCTGAGCGCGCTAGTGTGTGTTTGTTGCTTGCTGCCAAGATGGGTCCTCAATAAAGAAGCCCATTAAGAAGTTCAGTTCTCTGGAGTTTTTCTATTGTATTCAAGATACAACATATGGCGACGAGGATGAAAGTCGGAATAGTGAAGCAGCTATTGTCTGAGTGCAAGTAAAAGAAACAAGGACGTCGGCTGGCAGTAGGAGTAAAATCTTTGCGTGGCAGGGGGAGCTGCCAATAAGACCTGCCACGGTTATGCGCGCCTGCCACTGGACCTGCCACTGTTATATGATGCATATATGATAAATGCCGATTGATGCAGGCGTGCAAACAGTGCACAATCCTGTCCCTCTTTATCATTTTAACTTATATTTTATTTGCTCTTTTTGCCCGAGTGCGTCGCGTTTCTCTTACTAAGCGTCGCGCCTGCCTCAATATCTCTATGTTTTATTCGCTTTTTGTCCATAATGGAGCGCGTCTCGTGGCTTCTATTAGCGTCGCGCCTGCCACAGCTTAGCGTCGCGCCTGCCTCAAGATCTCTCACTGTTTAGCTACCAGACACACCGATTAATACATGAAAGCAAACGGATACATAAATAAGTGCAGGATTGCACTATTTGTCATCTTAACTCATATTTTATTTGCTCTTTTTGTCCATAATGGAGCGCGTCTCGTGGCTATTACTAGCGTCGCGCCTGCCTCAAGATCTCTCACTGTTTACAGCTACCAGACACTGCGATTGACACATGAAAGCAAACGGATACATAAATAAGTGCAGGATTACACTATTTGTCATCTTAACTCATATTTTATTTGCTCTTTTTGTCCATAATGGAGCGCGTCTCGTGGCTCCTACTAGCGTCGCGCCTGCCACAGCTTAGCGTCGCGCCTGCCTCAAGATCTCTCACTGTTTACAGCTACCAGACACTGTGATTGACACATGAAATCAAACGGATAGATAAATAAGAGCAGGATTTCAATATTTATCATCTAAACTCATATTTTATTTGCTCTTTTTGTCCATAATGGAGCGCGTCTCGTGACTATTACTAGCGTCGCGCCTGCCACAGTTTAGCGTCGCGCCTGCCTCAAGATCTCTCACTGTTTAGCTACCAGACACTCCGATTAATGCATGAAAGCAAACGGATACATAAATAAGAGCAGGATTGCACTATTTGTCATCTTTACTCATATTTTATTTGCTCTGTGGCAGGTCCCGAGGCAGACGCATATAACCGTGGCAGGTCCCGAGGCAGACGCATATAACCGTGGCAGGTCCCGAGGCAGGCGCATATAACCGTGGCAGGTCCCGAGGCAGACGCATATAACCGTGGCAGGTCCCGAGGCAGACGCATATAACCGTGGCAGGTCCCGAGGCAGGCGCATATAACGGTGGCAGGTCCCGAGGCAGACGCATGTAACCGTGGCAGGTCCCGAGGTAGGCGCATATAGCCGTGGCAGGTCCCGAGGCAGGCGCGCATAACCGTGGCAGGTCCCGAGGTAGGCGCATATAGCCGTGGCAGGTCCCGAGGCAGGCGCGCATAACCGTGGCAGGTCCCGAGGTAGGCGCATATAGCCGTGGCAGGTCCCGAGGCAGGCGCGCATAACCGTGGCAGGTCCCGAGGTAGGCGCATATAGCCGTGGCAGGTCCCGAGGCAGACGCGCATAACCGTGGCAGGTCCCGAGGTAGGCGCATATAACCGTGGCAGGTCCCGAGGCAGACGCATATAACGGTGGCAGGTCCCGAGGCAGACGCATATAACCGTGGCAGGTCCCGAGGCAGACGCGCATAACCGTGGCAGGTCCCGAGGTAGGCGCATATAACCGTGGCAGGTCCCGAGGCAGACGCATATAACCGTGGCAGGTCCCGAGGCAGACGCATATAACCGTGGCAGGTCCCGAGGCAGACGCATATAACCGTGGCAGGTCCCGAGGCAGACGCATATAACCGTGGCAGGTCCCGAGGCAGACGCATATAACGGTGGCAGGTCCCGAGGCAGACGCATATAACGGTGGCAGGTCCCGAGGCAGACGCATATAACCGTGGCAGGTCCCGAGGCAGACGCATATAACCGTGGCAGGTCCCGAGGCAGGCGCATATAACGGTGGCAGGTCCCGAGGCAGACGCATATAACCGTGGCAGGTCCCGAGGCAGGCGCATATAACGGTGGCAGGTCCCGAGGCAGACGCATATAACCGTGGCAGGTCCCGAGGCAGACGCATATAACCGTGGCAGGTCCCGAGGCAGACGCATATAACCGTGGCAGGTCCCGAGGCAGACGCATATAACCGTGGCAGGTCCCGAGGCAGACGCATATAACCGTGGCAGGTCCCGAGGCAGGCGCATATAACGGTGGCAGGTCCCGAGGCAGACGCATATAACCGTGGCAGGTCCCGAGGCAGGCGCGCATAACCGTGGCAGGTCCCGAGGCAGGCGCGCATAACCGTGGCAGGTCCCGAGGCAGGCGCGCATAACCGTGGCAGGTCGCGGGGCAGGCGCGCATAACCGTGGCAGGTCCAGTGGCAGCTCCCCCTGCCACGCAAAGATTTTACTCCCTCTCGCGGCTGGGTGAGCTGAAGAAAGTTAATAGCTACCACCTGAAGTACTGATTGAATGGAACGATGGCTGGCATGGTGGGAGCCGTGGCACCATTTGACAATAAGGTACAATCATGGGAGGAGTACTGTGAAATAGATTTATAGATTTTGAAGCCTAAATAAAGTGGTCAGATATAAAAAGCTAACAGTAGGCTATAAACGGACTACAGCATACCATGGTCGCAGATCAATGTCACCACCACCAAGCTTCCTCAAACTTTATTTAGAAAACAACTGTATTTAAAAACATGCTCGCTGATTATGATCTGTGCTGTGTATGAATACTTATCCACTTTTTCATGAGAAATGCAGTCCAAATGTCCTGTTTGTCATGATGACGTCTAAAGTCCCCGCCAAAGGAAGTAGTCCCTTTTAGCACTTTGTTAGCAACCGCTATTTTTAAGACACAGTAAAGGTTTACAAAATCACAAGTGGGTTATAACTGGTCTGTTTTATGTCATAGATCAAAACGTGAAAATATTTAGAGGCTTTGTTAACCACAGACCTTATTTCAGGAGATTTAGCAAAAACCCATTCAAAAAACCCATAGACTTTACGGCGTTGGAACCGGAAGCCCTAAAATGCTAACTCTCTTCCGGGTTTTGCCTACAAAAATGCGTCATCCCTGAAGCACTCTATAGTGCACAACAATTTATGCTGCAGCAAGTAAATGCAGCCAGTTATGTGAAGGGAGTGTTGGTAGCATAAGGGCGATCACAAAAAGTGAGGCTGACCATGGTGAGCGTTAAATACTCTTACATGTGAACTCATTCACACAATTGTTCAGCTAAATGCATTTCTATAGCCTTTATCCTATTTTATTGTACATTACCATGAAATGTCTATTTTAAATCCAGATAACTGTTAGAGCTTATGCCTTTTCATGGTTGCTTAACAAACTTTCAATCCGTAAGAAAACTCAGATGAGCATGACGTATTCTCTTATTCATTACTGCAGTGAGCATAATACGTTGAAATAAGAGCCACTTTTTTAAGACGGATAATGCAGACCTCATACATAATTACACCCACAAAAAATATGCACAAAACAATTTTAAAGCAAAACGTGATTGGTTGTAGCGAGTGTGCTACGATTGGTCAGCGCAACGTGGCTGTTATCTGATTGGCTTGAGTAGTCAGTGGGTGGAGTCGACCTATTTGTGGATTTGTCTGCAGTCATGATGCTAGAATTGTTTCAGAATCCACAAATGTGCAGGAAAAAGATCCACAAAAGTGATCCAAAAATGCACAGAAAGCAATTAACAAAATTCAAATTTTTTTTTTATTAGCAAGTCTCATTTTATGTATTTGTGAATTTATTTAATTTTTATGATACTCCAAACATATATTTGTGGATCTCATTTGGTTAATTTGTGCATATGATTATTTTTTTGTGAATATCTTTACATTTATTTTTGGATCATAATCTATTTATTTTTAGATTAGCTACAAATCTACCTCCATGGAAACAGTGTGTATATAGCCGTACAGCTGCAGGTGCCACTGCGGCCACATATCTAACCAAGTTTAGCCGCAACGCCAGGAAAAGAGGAGGAGGGAGATTGAGATTTGGATTTAGCCCGTGGGCCACCAGTTGACGAGCCCTGCATAGAGTATGCTGGTCATTCCCAGGGAATGCATGAACGAATAAGACAATTACTTTGAATGCAATATAAGTTGCTTTAGAAAAATCTGCCACATGCACTAATGTAATGAACAATATGTTGTGCAAAAGGGTGTGAAACTACAAGGTTCTTCTTAGACAGTGACTTTTGGCATCCATTTAAGTTGAAGACTACAAGCTCAATAATGTCTTGTTAAAGCAAATTGAAAACATCACAGAAGAACAAGGAAGGCTGCTAATCTACAAAATATTAAACTCAGGATGTTGTCCAATCATCCTCTGCTTTGTGTTTGGATGCTGATAATCCTGTCAGGGTTTATTTTGGGTTAATGACAACATTAACCTTACACTATTGTACGACATAGTTCATGTTGGCAAATAACAGTATGATGATCAATTATTATAATCCATTTGGTCTTCTTGCTGTTCTTGTTGTCATCCTCCTACACCTGAAAGAACAAACAGATTTAGTTGATCTGCAGTATGTGTCAGTCTGAGGTTTAGATTGCGATCACTTCACCTTAATCACAGCAGTACATTTGCACGTCATTGAGAGCGGTGTCATCTCCTTTTCCCTGTGGACCTTCTACCCGCGTCTTGATGCCGCAGATTCCTGTTCCCTCACACTCTGAGCTCCATTCGCCCCAATCACCCCAGCCTGTGCCGTCACCCTGAAGTAAAGAACCTTGACTGCATTTGAACCTGGAGAACATTCAGATGTGACAATATTACAGGGTTCCTACACATTTTCCATTTCAAAATTCCATACTTTTCCATACTCAAATTTCCAGACCTCCTTCCAAACGATTTCTGCCATTGGTGAGCCTCGGTCTCCTTTTCTATGTTTTTTGGCGCACCAAAAATATTCTCGCCGCTTTATAATATTAATATTGAACCACTGTACTCACATGAACTGATTAATGGATCTTGAGAGAGGAAATGTCACTGCTTCATGTTTGTAGTCCGGGTCCTACAGTCTTTTAGTGATTTTTAAATTAGTGTCTGATTGTTGAAATAAAGTTTTGTATTTAGTATTCATGTCTAGGCCCTTCTCTTCTTAAAAACCACGTACCTGTGTAACTTTTGTTGGGGATAAAATCTACAAGTACTAATATATTCCGTTTAACGAGTTGGCATGACTTAGTTTGTTTCCCTTTCCGGCCATACCACTCGCTTCATAGGCGTGAATATTTAATTTGTCTATTAATTCGATACATTTCCTTTATAGAGATCCTTCTGTGATTCATCCATCTGCTCTGTTCTCGACATTATATGTATCATATATTATCATACATCATATATACATATAATATATGAAACATTATATGTTTCATATATTATATGTGTCAAAGTATTTGTATAGAGTAGCCTACGAGTATGAGTAGCACAAGCAGTTTCCGTAATAATTTAGAAATTCGTAACTCTATAAACATATTTGCAAAGTGAAGAGAGGTGAAAAAGGTGACATGTAGAAAGTAGATAGTTGTAGGGGGTCTGGGGGCATCCTCCCCCAGGAGAAGATTTTTGTGATTTTAACATGTAAAGGAAGCATTCTGGTGCACTCTGAAAATAAAATAAATGGAAAAAACAACATTTGCTGCAAGTAAAAAATAAAAAATAAAACATTTTGGCACCGGGGCTGAGCATGGACAAATTTCACAATTGAATGCGATTTTGATTCAGAAGCTTGCGATTTGATTTTGATTTGATTACCTTTGATTCAGTATTGATTAATTTGGGCCTATCAGGTACAGTACATGGCAAATTTCCTCAAAGAAAAAAATCTCTCAACTAATGCTGTAAACAATACAGGGAACCACAGCTGGTACGTCATTATAATATTAGGTTAAATTGATCGTAAGTTGGCTAACTTGCACATAAGGAAGTTTTTATAATAACGTTATAATAAAAGTGACAATTATTTTTCTACTCTTTATGTAGGCCTAAACATTTAAATGGTGACTGTCATAAAACAGATTTATGTATTCAATATAGAAGCACATGTTAAGTACAAATACAATGAATATGTAATAGCCTATAGAGCATATATTTAGCAAAATGCTCCTCTCAAAGTTCATTTTGTAGCTAAATGATGAGTTATTGGACATTGTAAGGCTTTTCTGAGGTAGGCTGAATGTGACATTTTTACAAGCTGTTTTATTGACGCCTTTCTGCGGTTGAAACGCTGATTAATCGATTGCATGTGACATGACAGATTTTGGTAAGTTGTACTGTATCTTTCAACATACCTTCAGATGTTCAATCATTTTGTGTTGTAACTAGTAAAGCCAAAGAGATGGCTGGTTCACGAGCACTACAGCGATCTGTCACGCCACAGAGCGCCAAGAAAGATCATGACTAACTCCAGTCTATGGAAAAATAGTAACCCCATTTGCAATTCTTATGAGAATCTTGTGTCACACAGTCACTCACCCCGAAAAAATAACTCTTCGGATGTAAACGATTCACATAAATGATGTATTTTGATTCAAAACTGCTAATTTCGCCACAAAGTGACTAGTTTGCAGGTATAATAAATTAGAAAACTCAATAGAGGCAATAGTCTGGAAACACAAATATTTTTCCATACTCTGATTTCAAATTCCATACTTTTCCATACTTTTCCAAACCGCGTGGGAACCCTGATATTACGATTAAATATGTAATTGTGCTGCTGGATTGAATGTCAGTCACATGATCACCTGCAGCCTATGGCCTAATCACAACCACGATCAGCAGCACGACTGAGTGTGATATTAACTAAACTGCTTGATGAGGGAATACAGTCTTTAAATAGCAAAATAAATCCAGCATGATTTACAGCAGCACATTCTCACCTGATGTTGTTTGCGGCCGTATCATCACCAATTCCTTGGGAAGGTTCGACTCTCAGCTGGAAAGCTTTTAAGAATCCAGAAAGACACCACCTGTTATATGTCCACTCACCCCAGCTGAAGAAAAGACAGGTTTCTTGAGCAAATTGATTATTATTTTCAAGAAAATCCTCAATTCATTAATGAAGAATAAACACAGCGTAAGAATTCGGTATAATCTGAGCCCATTACTTTCCTATGCTGGACTCAACTGAGGCATAATAGCCTGATGATCCTTTTGATGAATAGACACAGTGAAGACGAATCCCATTGAGTGATGACTCATCAAACACAACATAGGAAGGTTCTTCCACCTAAAAATGACAACACTGAACCCAACCCATTATAACATTTATCTTTATGCTCTTTAGTATTATAAAGACCCTTAAAAAAATCTTAAACAGGTGCAGTTCCCAGGAGATTAAATGACTAACAGCAAATTAACAGTTTTGAACCTTTGAAGCACTAATCCACCAGTGTATTAGCATATTAAAATCAATGCCCAACTTACCCTCAGACTGAATCCTGCGGCATACATTCCAGTTGGACACATGTCCTGATGACCCCACGACCCCCAGGACATTCCGTTAGACACGCTCAACACTGATTTGTAACTTCGGTGTGTGCTCCGCTCATATGGTCTTACTGTGGACTGAACGCTCACATGCTGCCCAATAATGATGATCAGTGAAAACACAATGGAAAGAAAGTGACGCATTGCTATCGCACTAGACTGATAAAAAAAAAATAATAATAATAATAATTTTGTTTGGTTTGCAAACTAAAACTGCTCTAAGAGACAACTGCTCCTGCAAATCCAGAACCGTCTGTGGTCCTTCAGCAGAATCTGCCTGATTCCTTCTTTGAGCCGATCAGAACTTCTTCAGACTACATTTATATGGTTTATCAATTTTGGGAGGTCCTGGTTCTACCCAATCAGCAGCCAGGAGCACCGAGTGCACCTCAATGACCTGTACATGAACACAAAAGCAAACAAACACTGATCCAGCAAAATATCCATTTATTTAACTGTAGTGCCCTTGAAAACTGTTTTTCTTGGTGAAATGCCTATACAAAAAGGAGTTATTTGATTGAAATAAGGGAACCACAGATAAAAGATCAGTTTGAAGATCATTCTGTCATCATTCACTCATTATGTCATTCTAAACCCAAGCAGAATTTAAAGGGTTAGTTCACCCAAAAATGTAAATTCTGTCATTAATTACTCACCATCATGCCGTTCCACACCTGTAAGACCTTCATTCATCTTCAGAACACAAATTAAGATATTTTTGATCAAAACCAATGGAGAAGGTCTAACAGGTGTGGAACAGCATGAGGGTGAGTAATAAATAGCAGAATTTTCATTTTTGGGTGAACTAACCTTTTAATTTTATGAAGCGAAACTGTTGAACTGTTATAAGCAGTTGAACACGTACAAAAAAGTATTTTCTTCATAGCATGAAGGTTGAACCACTGCAGTCATATAAACTATTTTAATGATGTCTTTAGTAGCATTCTGGGCCTCAAAAGATGACGTTGCTCCCTATGTGTGGATCAGACACCCTCGGATTTCATCAAAAATATCTTAATTTGTGCTCTGAAGATGAAGTCTTACTGGTGTGGAACGACATGAGGGTGAGTAATAAGTGACAAAATTAACCCTTTATGTGTCATAAGTGTATTTTCACACAATTTATAGGGTTGGGAAGAAATAAATACTCACAGATCACATTCAGTTAGCAAAAGAATCAGTGTTTAACCATATTATTGTTCCAGTCAGCGATCAAGACAAAACTAAATGATTGTGCAAGTCAATGACCTAAACATGAACTTTAAACAAACACTGATCTAGCTGAATGTTGCTCATTGCTAATAAAAGCATGTGCCCTTTGAAACAACTTTGCTTGATCATTTATTTACACTTTTTCTCTTTCATGACGTTTTCATGAAAAATAGGTGATAACTTTAAGCAAATTTGATCCATGAAGCATCTCTGTATCTGTAGGATAATAACAGTCTTTGATCTCTGATTCATAAGTGCTTCTTGATTCTGGCACCGTTTGTGATATTAGCTGCTGGTGTGTGCGTACAATCTGTCCCATCATCCTCTGCTCTGGCCTTCCTCTCGTTCATGTCGTCCACAAGTGTTTTCAGTCTGTCCAGGTGATGAAGAGTTCTAAGAAACAGATAAAAGAAGAACGATCAACACCAAATGATGAGAGTAACACTGCTCCACTGAGATCACATGACTCTCCTGACCTCCGTAACGACTCGCCACTTCCCATGACAGTTTCTTCTGTTTCCTCCTGAGGAACCTTAAATACATACAATTAAAAAAGTAAGAGGCTGTGAAAGAATAATGCAGAAAAATACTGCATTAACATGTCGTGATTGGCTGGTCACGACATACAAGAATCAATGGTCTTTATCGTCAGCTACACTAAATGTCGGTTTGTGTGATGAAATTAGGAATATATTGCATGACATACATAGTTTTATGGTGCCTTCTTTGACCTTTTTGCTCCTTTTTAGAGCATAGAGGTACAAAAACTAATTGCAAAATGCAGAAAAGACCAGCACAACTTCCCTTTCATGGTGCCTTTAGCGGAGTGAACTGTGCTTATTTTTGTTTCTGATGGCACAATCATCCTACATAGCATATATATGGGATCTAGTTTTAGAAGTTTGTACATAGACCTCAACACACAAACCTCAAGAACGGTGACGACCAAGAAATGAAAAAAAAAAATCACTAGAAATAATGATAAAACAACAAGAATAGTTTAAATCATTTTTATTGGCCTCGTTTACTGTACCGGCTCCAGTGTTTCTCTCTCCAAGTGTGCAGTGGTTTGGTCTTCACTGGACGCATGTGATTGGCTGATGTTGTGTTCGACGGCCTGTAGGCGGAACAGCATGTGTTTGAGCGCCTCTACTGGACCAGGATGTTTCCTGCTGCTGTATCCTGATGAACAGGAAGCTGCAGACTAGACAAACACTGTCTCATATCAGTACAGTAAAGAGCATCGAGTCTGAATCATAATGACCGTCTCATACTGTACCTTGCTCCTCTGAAGTTCTTCAGGCGGTTGCGGCTCATCTGCGCCACCCACTGGCACTGGAGATTTACTACAGATGATGGGACACATTTTACATTTATACAGTAGTAGATGCTTTATTTTTATTCATGCATTCCCTGGGAATCGAACCCATGGCTAGCATTGGTGTTGCTTTTGAATTACAGACATTTTATTTTTATTTTGGTAACTAATAAGTCAAAGATGGCGGTTTAAAACCGCACATGTGACTAAATATGTAAAAACAACACACAGTATGTAATAATAAACATTTCAAACAGCAGTATGTTGCTATTGTTGTCACATGACCTCTTTACTTTGCATGAAAAATAAGTATCTAAAAATGAATCATGAAAATTTTAACAGGATATGTGTTTCATAGTATTTTCTTCAGTTGGAAGATGATCTTAGTCAAAGATTTTGCTAATAAATAAATAATGAGATTAAATGTGAAATCACTCACAAGGCCACAGGCGGATTGTCCCAGGATCGGTTTGCGTCCAGCGCGTCCTCCGTATCTCCTGAGCTGTTGTGCTCCTTCAGCGGCTCACAGAGACCAAGAGAAGACGAGTTTAACATCTGCTCGGCTCTTAAGATCAGAGAACCAATCTGATCTTCTGAACAGAGCCAAGAACAAGAGAGCAATGAGGGTTTCATCTGAAATGACTTGGAGGAAGTGACGTTATCATGAACTAAAACTAAAAAACATTCTTGTTAATTGAAATGAAATGAATGATTTAATTTCACCAAGTTACCAAGCCAACATTTCATTTAGTTTAAGTTCTACAAGTACTAAAATAGCTTGTACAAAAACTGAAATAAAAATAAAAACTAAATAGAACGGAAAATGTAAAGACTAATTAAAAATATTAATAAATACTGTATTAGTATCAGTGTTATTTTAGTTTTATTATTAATTTGGATGTTTTTTTAAATTTATATTTTTAGTTATATGTTAATTTTAGTTTAAATTTTAGTAATTACATTGTTTTTTTTAAGTATTACTAATTAGATTTAATGTATTTTTATTTCAGTTTTAAATTTTTATTTTTTCCAGTTCATAATTTTAGTGATTCAACTTCAACTTATTTCAGTTTATTGCCAATGCAACATTTCTAATTTTCTTTTAATTTAATTTAATAACTATTATTCATTATTAATTTGATTTCAGCTTTATTGCAATGAACATAAGTGTTTTTAATGGTTTTAGTTAATGATATTACAGCTGATTAGTATATTAATGATAGTAAAAGTATTGTACATGATCATTTAATTGTCATAATCAGGTGAAATATGCCTTTGATATGCCGGTAGTGTTACTCTATTATAATTGAGATACTATTATATTTTTTTATTAATATTTTGAAAAATTTGTTGATTTTTATATTTTCAATTTTAATTTGAAAGTTTTTGTAATTTTGTTGATTTTTTTGTGTTATTTTTACTAGTTTTTGTAAATTTTTAAAATAAATTTTTAGTTTTAGTTATTTTATTATATCAAGTTAAAGTAAATGAAAATGAGTGACAGATGATATACATGAAATATATATTTCGAGTACCAGTTTTTTATGGTTTTAGTGAACTATAATGACCTTTAGTGTCTCTGCTGGACTGTTCCAGCTCTCCGACCCATGAAGGAACTCTGAGAGGACGATCGCTCTGCTGGCCGTCGGACGACACCTCACACTGTCTGAGCCACACCGGGTACTTCAGGTCAGGAACGCTGGTCATGCCCGAAAAATCCATTTCAGATTTCTGGCTGGTCATCCAGCGTGGGAGATCCCTGGATCTGGGTGTGTCGGGTGGATGCGTCTGATTGGCTAGCAGGATGTTAGGAGGAGGAGCTTGGTGACATGATCGCAAGCTGCCCATCAGTAAATTGTCCACAGGCAGAGACTTCCTGCTGGCTGGTGGAACGGGTCGCTGCGCGGAGCGTTTCTGAGTCACTCCGGGCCGCGAGTGCGACCGGGAACTAGAGTTGAAGCTCAATCCCAACGGAAAGCTCCCTGACCGGGAGAGGAGGGCGGAGGTGCGGGTCACAGGGAGAGAGCCGTCATTTGGGAGAGCCAAGAGGTCATCGGTGGTCACACTGAGACGATCGGAGTCTCTCTTCCGGACGGGAATATTCAGGAAGTTCAACTCTCCATCCGTCAAACTCGTCTTCAGGACTGCACGTGTCAATCAAAGCAAATAAAAACACAAGATGTTATGCATGAGATCAAGAGAACAGGCACTGCAGATTCAGAGTTGCTATCGTTAAATGAAACTTAAAATACACTTTCATTAACTGAAATAAGAAACATAAACTGAAATAATATAAATATATATTTGTATATATGTATGTAAGTATATGTCTATATATAATTAGAAATAATATCAAATATCAAATCAGAAATAATCAAATTAGAAATATTGACTTGTCAATTAACTAAAAAAAAAAAGAAAAAAAAAAGCTTAAGTACAAAAAATACTGAAACTACAATTTAAATAAAGATTAATAAAAACTAAATAAGGCAAAAACCACACAATACTAAAACTAAAACAGAAAAATCTAAAAATAAAAAATTAACATTTATTTATATATTATTTATATTAATTTCATTACAAACAAACTAAAATAATTAGAAATGTTGACTTGGCAATTAACTAAAATAAAACAGTACAAAAATTACTGAATCCAAAACTGAAAAAGATTAATAAAAATAAACACTTAAAAATAAAAAAGGCAAAAACACACAATAAAATTACTAAAGCTTAAATTGAGTTTACAATAAAAACACAAATTAAGATTAATATTTATTTATATATTTATAATAATTAAAATACTTAAACCAAACAAGTTAGAAACGTTGACTTGGCAACTAACTGAAATAAAAGAAGTTTAAGTCCTAAATTATATTAATAAAACTAAAAATAAAATAATCATTAAAAACAAAGCTAATAAAAACAACAAAAATGACTAAAGATTAAATTGAAATTATAATGAATAGGGAAAATATAAAAATAAAAATTAATATCTGTTTATATATATTTATAATAATCAAACTTACTAAATTATGCTAATTAGAAATGTTGATAAATATGTTAAGTGCTAAATGACGAAAATTAAAAACGAACTAAATAAACAAAGAAACTAATAAAAGAAAAAAAAACTAAAAATTACTCAAACTAAAATTACAATGGAAAATATAAAAATAAAAAATAATTCAAAATATTAATAAATAATAATATAGTGTTAATAAAAAAATAAGTAGTACATTAATGATACTAAAATAACACTGCTGATCTTAAGGAATATTCCAGATTAAATACAATTTGTCACAGCTGTCTGTGGTGATTTACAGAACTTATGTTGTATATAGAATATAACATTTACCATCTCTGTTCCTGGGATGAGGTTTTGAAAGCTCTTTGGGCAGCTCAAGCCTCCCTGTTGACGTCTCAGAGTCCCGCAGACTCCTCTGGAAATCACAGATGTACGCATCCAGCGCCTCTGACGCAGAGACGTAGCGTTTGTCCTTGTATTTGATGATGGCGACGGGCTCTGGATGGAACGAGCTCTGCAGGCGTCCTGACGTGGCCAGCAGAGACGTGACGCTCGACTCAGGGGACGCCAGGCCCTCTTCAGACGCCATGATCACACGCTCGACTCATAGCGCTCTGCAGAAACAGATCATGGGTTTGGGTTAAATATCTGTAAGATGTGTCATAAACATTCAATTATGCACTTTATAATTCAGGGCTCTCACACCTTTTGTCCAACGAATGCATGTATGGGTCATTGATGAATAAGGTTTTTAAATATGTAAAAAAAATTAATAATTTTGAAGTTTTATTAAGTGTAAACAAAGAGATTGTGCTTTTTATAATCAATTAACACTGATATTGTCAGGTTTTTACAAGATGGACAAAATTTGTCACCAAAAAAGTCATTCAGTTTAACCAAAATTTCAGTTTTACAGAATGACACTTTTGGATATACCGAATTATGATATTTTCAAACAATGCTAACAGGCTGATATCTAGCTAGCAAAAGCACAATCAAACATTTTATATTTAGTACAAGTTTTTAAAATATTACAACATTTTCCATGTTTTATAGCATTTATTACATTTTATTACATTTTAAGATATTTTAATCACAAATGAAATGGCTGTATTGGCCTTTGCACGGTTAAACTGAATGAGTTTTTTAATCCTGAACATTCCAGGATTTTTATCCATATAATGGACTTCAATGGACTCCAAAACGGTTGAAGGTCAAAATGACAGTTTCAGTGCAGCTTCAAAGGGCTTTAAACGATACCAGACGAGGAATACGAGTCTTATCTAGAGGAACGATCACTCATTTTCTAAAAAAAAAATTAAAAATTATATACGTTTTAAACATAAATGCTCATCTTGAACTAGCTCTCTTCTTCTTTTCTATTTGAATTCCAGCAGTGTAGACACTGCTAAGTGTATTACTGCCCTCCACAGGTCAAAGTTTTACTAATTTGTCATATATAATATGCTAGTGCAAGTATATAACAATTAGTTCAAACTTTGACCTGTGGAGGGCAGTAATACATGAGAGCTAGTTCAAGATGAGCATTTATGGTTAAAACGTATATAATTATTTTATTTTTTTTTTAGAAAATGGCCGATCGTTTCTCTAGATTAGACTCTTATTCCTCGTCTGGTATCGTTTAAAGCCCTTTGCAGCTGCACCGAAACTGTAATTTTGACCTTCAACCGTTTGGAGTCCATTGAAGCCCACTATATGGAGAAAAATCCTGGAATGTTTTCATCAAAAACCTTTATTTCTTTTCGACTGAAGAAAGAAAGACATGAACATCTTGGACGACATGGGGGTGAGTAAATGATCAGGAAATTTTAATTTGAAAGTAAACTAATCCTTTAATCACATCTAACATATAAGTATTTGTGTAGCTATATATATATATATATATATATATATATTATATATATATATATTTACAAACTTTTGACTTTTTCTAAAAAATAACAAAAATACAGTACTATAGTAAGTATAAAAAAGTAATCATATAAAACATTTTCTAAAAGTAGATTTCACACATATTCATATTAACTTTGCAAAGTATAAATTAGGTCTTTATGTCATGAAAATATATAGCTGCCTTTTAAATTTTATGATCATGTCCCTCTTATTTGGGGTCTACGGCATCTAAAATTATTGATAACTCCATTAACTAACGATAACTTATATACAGCTATTGAAAAAATTCACTTAACATTGATTTCTGAACTTGGAGTGGTCTCTTAATTTTTTCAATAGCTGTATATTAAATATAAACGATAACTTAGTTTAGTAAGGTAAGTAAAACCTAGTTTAACTGATTCCAGTCCTTTAACAGCTTTGAGTTGATATGTTTGACAGGAGTTTCAGGTTTTTTGGTTTCTGTTGCATAATTTCGACTAGAAATACACCTAATGTAGTTTATTGCTACGTTAATATAACATTAATATCTTAATTAGTTAGTTTGTTTCCTACGTTAATTAGTAAATTTGTCACTGAGCTTGATAAATAAAGACGATCTGATTTTGGACTCAACTGACAATGTTTAAACGTTCGCATTCCCACATCAGAAACCAGTTTACAAAACAGAAACTTACCAGATGAATCCACTGCAGATCCCGAACAGAAACCGAAAGTAATGATCTAATGAAGTAAAAATGATTACAAGAAAACATAAACATACGCGTGTAAACACCCAACAGAAAACTCAAATCACTCAGACAACCGCCAGCGGCACTGCGCATGCGCACTGGATCACGGGATCTTTCTCGAGATATCCTTTGCTCGCTAGCTACTCCACTCTGACGCGTTCTGAGCGAGCTGCGCATGCGTATTGGGTCATATGACCTTTCCTCGAGATGCTCTATGCTCATTAGCTGCTCCACTCAAACAGAATAATAGGATTGATAGGATATCAATGATTATGCGAAAAGTTGTTGATTTATGTCACAGTGCTTCGCATGTATCGCGTTAATATGGAGGTCAATCGAAACTATTTTCATGAGTGAGTGAACATTAGATAGTTCAGACTGAGGGAGTAATACTTTATAAAAATGCCTGATTCACGAGTGGGCGGCGGTTCTTTCGTTTCTCGCTAGAAATAGAATTAGCAGGAAGGAAGGGAAACATTATTAAACGTGTCTCGAAATGGACGTTGTCGCTAGTTGGTCAAAGTTCACTTGTAATATATTTTATAAATTACAAATATATTTTTTATGTTTCCATTTGCACAAATAGCAAAATAAAAACTCCACAATAATGTTTTCATAACTTTAAAAAAGAGAAAAAAAAATAGAGAGCGATTGATAACTGAGAGGAGATAAAGATGTCATTTTCAGCGATAACTATTTTTTGTAATTTGATGCAACGGTAATATAATACTAAGTATAGTGTTATAAATGTACATGCGTGTTTTTTAAAAAATTAAAATATAAAAAAACTGCAGGATTTACGATAGTGATGACCGTTAAAGGTCTGTGGTCACGTGACACTACCCGGACAGCGGTTGAAGCATAAATATTATACGTCTTTTTTTGTAGAGATTTAAATACCGTGTTTTCTTTTAGATGTCATATAATAATCTTTTGAAGTAATATTTTTAAATGTTTGTACTTTACAGATTACAGATATCTCAAATAAGACAAACATCGTCGTGAGCCATCGAGCGCCCCCTGCAGGATCACCGGACTGTGTCTCTTTAGAAACGGCTGTTTTCGGCTCAGTGTGGGTTTCGCTGTCGCTGTGCTGCTGAGTTCCTGACACATGTAAACACTCTCCGTCCGGACCAGCTGCTCTGTCTCTTTGTGCTTCTGTGTCCGAACCGAGCTGATCATGTGGCTCCGGTCCTGCTGTGTTTGGGGCACTGGGTTGATCTGCATTCTGCTGTTAATCGCCGGGATTGCGATGGTTGTGTCGCAAGTCTTTCTGAAGCTCTTAAACAACAGAATAAAGGAGGTCAGTGAGTGTGTGTGTGTGTGTGTGTGTGTGTGTGTGTTCATATGTTCATATGTTTATATGTTTTTCATTCATATCACGTTTATGGTGTTTTTTTATATAGATACTGTGACAAAAATAAACATAGTAGAGATATGTTTTATATAAATAAAACAATATTATATATTATGTTTATATTATAATATAACATATTATAATATATAAATCAATTATTATTATTATTATTAGTAGTAGTAGTAGTAGTAGTATAATTTTCCCCTCACATGGTATTATGAAGATAAATAATAATACATTATAATATTTGATATTATTAAATGTTATTATTAATTTTTATTTTATTATATATGTATATATATATATATATATATATATATATATATATATATATATATATATATATATATATATACATATATATATAATTTATTAAATAATAATATTACATTTATATTATGAAATATAAATATATAAATCCATAGTGTGTGTATCAAACATATTATTATCTTATATGTATTGCAATATAATATGTAATACATATATTTGGATTATCAACTATATTATTATGTATTATGTATTGTAATATAATATGTAATATTTTGTTACGTTAGTATTATGAGTATTAGGATTATTTTTTCGAAATATTCTTATTATGATTTTCTCCACACATGTTATGAAAAAAATCTTATAATATATAATATAATAATTTGTTATAATATGATAGTATATTGTATAATAATATTATATTTTATAAATCAAACATAATATTATGTAAAATATATTATAATATAAGATATGATATATTTTATTAGTATTAGTAGTAGTATTATGATTAAGGAGAGAAATTACATAATACCATGTCCAGAAAATATCTTTTTTTTTTTTTTTTACACACATTTTTGTAAATGTGCACTTTGAATTGTATATTATAAATATATAATATTAAGAAGCTGTCTCTTGTGCCAAAGTAGTTTTATGTGTTTCTCTTCCTAAAATATGAGTAGCTCTGGTAATTTTAACCCACAATTCACTTTCCCTTACAGCAAGTAGTTCTGGAAAATGGTACAGAAGCGTTTTCAGTGTGGCAAAACCCGCCTCCGCCTGTTTACATGCAGTTTTACTTCTTTAATCTGACCAATCCAGAAGAGGTTCTGAACGGAGACAAACCCTCGGTCATAGAGATCGGCCCGTACACGTACAGGTGAGCATGACATGTGACATACAATAGACTGTCTATTCTGCTCATCAAGGCATTTATTTGATCAAAAATACAGAAAAAAATTGTGAAATATTATTAAAATTTAAATATCTGTTTTCTATATGAATATATAGTAAAGTGTAATTTATATCCATTGATCAAAGCTGAATTTTCATCATCATTACTCCAGTCTTCAGTCACATGATACTTCAGAATAATATGCTGATTTGATGCAGTTTCTCCTCCACAAGTTTTATGACACATCAAAAACTGTTCCTAAAAAACGAGTAACAGGCGGCGCCCATGTATCAGCAGCTTCAGGGCTTCAGATCTTAGTATTTATTTATCTGAATCACATGATGTGTTGTTGAAAAGTAGCTCAGTTTCGTGACATTGCTGTTTTCTTTGGTCAATAATAACCAGATCTGAATACTTGAATTTCCTCTTTTTAGGGAGTATCGACCAAAAGAGGATGTGAAATTTATGGACAACGGAACCAGAGTTCAGGCTGTCAATCCAAAAACATACGTGTTTGAGCCTAACATGTCACGCGGCTCTGAGGACGACCTTGTTCGGACGGTCAACATCCCCGCTGTGGTGAGATTATGATTTGACATACTAAAACCACAGAGAAATGAGAGTGTGTCATGTGTTTAACAGGTGGAAAGCATGTCACATTTCACTCCAAAGTCAAAATAACAGTAAGAAAATGATACTTTCCATTAAGAAATGATGTCTGAGATGAGCTGACTCACTGTGTATGTGTGTGTTTTTGACTTCAGACCGTGATGGAGAAATACAAAGATACCTTCTTAGTCAGTCGCATCATCTCTGACCTGATGAAATCCCTGAGCGTCGGCGTGTTCAAGACGTTCAGTGTCGGTGACCTGCTGTGGGGTTACGAAGACCCGCTGCTTAAAGAATTCAAGGTTTTTGAGCCTGCGCTGGACGACCACTTCGGACTTTTCTACAAGGTTAGAGTCATTTGAGGTTTTTAGCATCAGTCAGTAACTGTCCCTACATTAACTGATTTTTAGGTTCAGTATACACAAGCCATCACAAGCGAGGACGACACATTTGCTTACTAAAAAGAAGCTTTAATGCTGTATTATGAAGCAAACTTGCATTCACACTGAAAATTCGCAGCTTTATTATTGAGGTGGGAACTTTATGTGTCTAACGTTATCTATTTTTCAAGAAAGAAATTGCGCACACACACACATGCATTCAGCACCTTTGCCCGCTTAATTTAAAAGAGTTGTTTTTCTTATAAGCCAAAAGCTTCACTGTAGCTACTCTCTCTCTCTCTCTCTCCCTCGCTCAAATTCATTCAGAAAAATTGAATTCTTAAACTAATAACTGTAGATAAAATATCAAACGCAAATTACCTTTATTTTCCGGTCTATATCCGTTCAGTCAGATTTTGTGCTGCAATACAACCATGACACTGACAGCTGTTAACTTATCCATGTTAATCAGGTAATCATGGCCACTCGAGATATATATATATATATATATATATATATATATATATATATATAAATATATATATATATATATATATATATATATATATATATATATATATAAATAATTTTAATAGCACAGCCATTCAGAAACCGAGCATCTACAAACCCGATTTCAAAAAAGTTGGGATTCTGTACAAATTGTGAATAAAAAAGGAATGCAATAATTTACAAATCTCATAAACTTATATTTTATTCACAATAGAATATAGATAACATATCAAATGTTGAAAGTGAGACATTTTGAAATCTCATGCCAAATATGGGCTCATTTTGGATTTCATGAGAGCTACACATTCCAAAAAAGTTGGGACAGGTAGCAATAAGGGGCCGGAAAAGTTAAATGTACATATAAGGAACAGCTGGAGGACCAATTTGCAACTTATTAGGTCAATTGGCAACATGATTGGGTATAAAAAGCCTCTCAGAGTGGCAGTGTCTCTCAGAAGTCAAGATGGACAGGAGATCATCAATTCCCCCAATGCTGCGGCGAAAAATAGTGGAGCAATATCTGAAAAGTTTGAAGTTATCATCATCTACAGTGCTTATCATCCAAAGATTCAGAGAATCTGGAACAATCTCTGTGCGTAAGGGTCAAGGCCGGAAAACCATAATGAATGCCCGTGATCTTCGGCCCTTACACGGCACTGCATCACATACAGGAATGCTACTGTAATGGAAATCACAACATGGACTCAGGAATACTTCCAGAAAACATTGTCGGTGAACACAATCCACCGTGCCATTCGCCGTTTCTGGCTAAAACTCTATAGGTCAAAAAAGAAGCCTAAACATGATCCAGAAGCGCAGGCGTTTTCTCTGGGCCAAGGTTAATTTAAAATGGACTGTGGCAAAGTGGAAAACTGTTCTGTGGTCAGAAAATCAAAATTTGAAGTTCTTTTTGGAAAACTGGGACACCATGTCATCCGGACAAAAGAGGACAAGGACAACCCAAGTTGTTATCAGCGCTCAGTTCAGAAGCCTGCATCTCTGATGGTATGGGGTTGCATGAGTGCGTGTGGCATGGGCAGCTTACACATCTGGAAAGGCACCATCAATGCTGAAAGGTATATCCAAGTTCTAGAAGTTCTGCTCCCATCCAGACGTCGTCTCTTTCAGGGAAGACCTTGCATTTTCCAACATGACAATGCCAGACCACAAACTGCATCAATTACAACATCATGGCTGCGTAGAAGAAGGATCCGGGTACTGAAATGGCCAGCCTGCAGTCCAGATCTTTCACCCATAGAAAACATTTGGTGCATCATAAAGAGGAAGATGCGACAAAGAAGACCTAAGACAGTTGAGCAACTAGAAGCCTGTATTAGACAAGAATGGGACAACATTCCTATTCCTAAACTTGAGCAACTTGTCTCCTCAGTCCCCAGACGTTTGCAGACTGTTATAAAAAGAAGAGGGGATGCCACACAGTGGTAAACATGGCCTTGTCCCAACTTTTTTGAGATGTGTTGATGCCATGAAATTTAAAATCAACTTATTTTTCCCTTAAAATGATACATTTTCTCAGTTTAAACATTTGATATGTCATCTATGTTGTATTCTGAATAAAATATTGAAATTTGAAACTTCCACATCATTGCATTCTGTTTTTATTCACAATTTGTACAGTGTCCCAACTTTTCTGGAATCAGGTTTGAACTATGTGCATGTAAAACTATCAGTGATGATCATTTTGGGGCAGGAAGTAATGTAAACACAGATATCGGATACCAGTCGCGTCTACAGTTAATGTAAACACACTGTCCAAAAAAATCGGAAATGGTCAAAAGATCGGATCTGTGCAGTAAGACTTGCAGTGTAAATGCAGCCAATGAGCCTCAGCCGCCCATGACCCTGTCGCCGGGTCACCACTGTTCCTTCCTTGGAGCACTTTAGATAGATACTGACCACTGCAGACCGGGAACACCCCACAAGAGCTGCAGTTTTGGAGATGCTCTGACCCAGTCGTCTAGCCATCACAATTTGGTCCTTGTCAAACTCGCTCAAATCCTTACACTTGCCCATTTTTCCTGCTTCTACCACATCAACTTTGAGGATAAAATGTTCCCTTGCTGCCTAATATATCCACCCACTCACAGGTGCCGTGATGAAGAGATGATCAGTGTTACTCACTTCACCTGTCAGTGCTCATAATGTTATGCCTGATGTTGTGCATTATGTTGCTATTGAAGATTCAGTTTCAGTCGATGGCTAATCAAAGCAGCTGATATTTGTGTTTCTCTGTTTAGTTCATCCGTTAACTGTTTAATTCTCATGTCATTGATTATGTTTCAGAAAAATGGCACAAATGACGGTGATTATGTGTTCTTCACGGGGAAGAAGAATTATCAGGACTTTGCTCGTATAAACGAGTGGAACGGACAGAGGTAAAATCAGCAGAAAACTCGTTTTATCTCCAGAAGATTCATGAATGGATTTCAAACGAGCTGCACAATCAGCATGTGCTGAGAGAAAATTGAATTATGGATTATTTGCTCTGTTTGTCAGTTCATTAAACTGGTGGAGTTCAGACGAGTGTAACATGATCAACGGCACAGACGGAGCGTCTTTCCATCCAATCATCACGAAAACTGAGAAACTCTACATATTCTCCTCTGATCTGTGCAGGTGAGGATTTCAACATTTCTACAGTGAAATACTGTTAGTATTTAGCATTAACATACACCACCGTTCAAATGTTTGGCGTCCATAAAGATTTTTTTTGAGAGAAATTAATACTTTTATTCAATAAGGACACATTAAATTGATCAGACAAAAGACATTTATAATTCTACAAAATATTTTCTATTTATATAAATGCTGATCTTTTGAACTTTCTATTCATCAAAGAATCCTGAAAAATAAAATGTATCATGGCTTCCAAAAAAATATGAACTGTTTTCAACATTGATAATAATCAGAAATGTTTCATGAGCATCAAATCATCATATTAGAATGATTTCTGAAGGATCATGTGACACTGAAGACTGGAGTAATGATGCTGAAAATTCAGCTTTGATCACTGGATATAAATTACACTTTACTGTATATTCACATAGAAAACAGCTGTTTAAATTGCAAAAATATTTTACAATTTTTACTGTAATAACTATTTTTTTTTAATTTTTTTACTGTATTAACTGTTTGATTAACTAAATGCAGCCTTGGTGAGCAGAAGAGAAAAATTTAAACGATCTAACCCCAAAAATTTGAACAGTTGGGTATATGATAATACTATTACTATTAATATGTGATCTTATTCTTAATCTTAAATGATATATGGTTAATATAATAATATGATGAATATTAATATATGATTATATACACTTCTGTATATAGATTTACATTTAATTTAGCTTATTATTAACTTATTAAAAATATTTAATATTCATATTAGTTTGCCAAATCATGAATAAAAATAGACATATTATATTATTGAATTTTTTTATTGCAAATTTTCTAGAAGTGATTAATAATAGTTGCTGAGCTGTTTAGAAATGCTCTTATTGATTCAGTATTGATCATATTGGGTCTGAACATGTGACCCCTTACACTGGTTTATCTGAAAGGTCTTTGCATCAGAAAAGGTTTTTGTGTCACCAAGCGTTTTTCCTAAATAAGTGATTTTTAATCTGTCATGTATATAGGTCAAATGTGAGTCGGTCTTCATGTGGTTTGAATCAGAATCAGCTGATCACAAGCACAACTATTCAGCAGTTTACAGAAGTGATTACTAAACATAAAAATGTGTTACATCACAGGAACAGAAACAATCCTTTAGCCGGAACCATGTTAAAGTTTATAGGGTAATTATAGTGACAGACAAAGCCAATAAAAATATGAGAAGTAGGTCAAACTGAAACACATCTGACTCTTTCCTTGTTTGAGTGAAATGAATTGGAAAACAATTCTAGTGCTAATTAATTTCAGTTTTGTGTTGACAGGTCCATTTATGCTCTGTACGAGTCTGACGTGAGCGTTCAAGGGGTTCCTGGTTTCCGTTTTGTTCCACCCAGCGAGGTTTTCGCTAATCTTACGATTAACCCAGATAACGCAGGTTTCTGTGTGCCGGCCGGTAACTGTCTCGGCTCCGGCCTCCTCAACGCCAGTGTGTGTAAAGAAGGTCAGTGTAAATGTTGTTTGTGACAGAACAGATGCTGGACGGCCCGCTGACGCCTGTGTGTGTGTGTGTGTCTCCTCTCAGGTGCGCCCATCATCATGTCCTCCCCTCACTTCTACCAGGCAGATGACAAGTTTGTCCAGGATGTTTTCGGGATGAATCCCAAGAAGGAGGAGCACGAGACGGTCATTGACATCAACCCGGTACGTATGTTTAGCCACCCTGAAAACCTCTGTCACATACAAACCTGCTGCACGCTCACATATGGGAAATAAAGGTGTATGGATGGATGGATGGATGGATGCATATGGATGGGTGGGTGGGTGGGTGGGTGTATGGATGGATGGATAAATATAGATGGTTGATGGATGGGTCAGTGGATGGATGATCATTTGGTGGATGAATATGGATGGATGGATGATAGGTCGGTGGGTTGTTGGATGGATAGATGGATGGTTTGATTGATGGATAAATGGATGGATGATGGATGGGTGTATGGATGATGGATGATGGATGGATGGATGGATGGATGGATGGATGGATGGATGAATGGATGGATGGATGGGTGGTCGGTGGATTGATGGATGGATTGATTGATGGGTTGGTGGATGAAGATGGATGGACGGACGGATGGATGGATGGATGGATGATAGATAAATGATGTATGGATGGATGGATGATAGGTCGGTGGGTTGTTGGATTGATGAATGGATTGATGGATTGATGGATTGATTGATGGGTGGATGGATGGATGGGTGGATGGATGGATGGGTGTATGGATGATGGATGGGTGGGTCGGTCGGTGGATTGATGGATGGATTGATTGATGGGTTAGTGGATGAATATGGATGGGTGGATGGATGGATGGATGGATGATAGGTGGATGGGTGTATGGATGATGGATAAATGATGTATGGATGGATGGATGATAGGTGGGTGGGTTGTTGGATGGATTGATGGATGGATGGATGGATGGATGATAGATGGATGGGTGTATGGATGATGGATAAATGATGTATGGATGGATGGATGATAGGTGGGTGGGTTGTTGGATGGATTGATGGATGGATGGATGGATGGATGATAGATGGATGGGTGTATGGATGATGGATAAATGATGTATGGATGGATGGATGATAGGTGGGTGGGTTGTTTGATGGATGAATGGATGGATAATGGATGGATGGATGGATGGGTGGGTGATGAATATGGAAGGATGGATGGGTGGATTGATGATTATTTACTCAGAAATAATTAAATTAGTTGTCTTCACAATATCATACATCATATTTTTCTCAGACACTATTTCTTAACATGAAAATACATAGATGCCTTTATTAGTGTTCATATATCTGCACTTCCATAAGAGGGCGTCAGCGCACCACACTCAGGCCTCCGTGTTAAAGTAGACACTCTTTCATCATTAAACTCACGTTTTCACATGACAGCAGTGCCTCAGATCCAGAGCGAGTGAGTGAATGAATTAATGAATGAATGAATAACAGTATTTGTGAATTTATGAGTTACTGACAGAACAAACAAACATGTTACATGAGTCACTCACTGATAAACTGATCATGTTTGGATGAGGTTATCTGATTTCCCAGTTAGTCCAGAGGCATCCCACTTCCCGACAGGTAGTTAGTCATTAAACAGGTGGGAGGTTTGGTTGGTTTGTGTGCTGTGGGAGTTTAGTTTTATGAGTCCTTGTGCTGCAGGATTGGGATCGACACGGATCAACAGGATAAAGTTTGCTGTAGGTGTGTTTTATGGTGTTTGTGTAGGTTCACTTGGAACAGATTCAACCCTATATTATCTGGCAGTAACATGGTACAGTAACAGTATCAGAGGGTAAAACAGCTGTGGTAAAGAATCATTACCATATTTTCTGTTGTTGTATTCGCTCTTCACTTGAGGATAGAGGTTAGGCTCCGGTTTGTGTTAATGCAGGTGCATGTCATGCAGTGTCTTCTCATATCAGTACCCATCATGCCTTTTGCACACGGCACACGCGTGATGGTAGCATCTTTCACCCCAGTGTGGGTGAAATGTTTTTAAGTGGGTCGCAGATGTGTGTCTGTGTTTGAGTGTTCACACTTTCCATCATCACCATGAGATCAAACTGCTGACCATCAGAATCCATACGTTCTTTAAAGCTCCTGATCTTGTGAACGATCCATCAGTTCACGATAACCTAAAGAAAATACATGTTTGTCTTGGTGACCTTGGCTGACTTTTTTTTTTTCTTGTCATTGTCTAGAGCAGGGATTCCCAAACTTAAAGGGATAGTTCACCCAAAAATGAAAATTTGAGGTTTATCTGCTTACCCCCAGTGCATCCAAGATGTAGGTGACTTTTTTTCTTCAGTCGAACGCAAATTATGATTTTTAACTGCAACCGCTGCCGTCTGTCATTCAAATAATTGCAGTAGATGGGAACTTCAACTATAAGAGTGAATAAAACTTGCTTAGACAAATCCAAATTAAACCCTGCGGCTCGTGACGACACATTAATGTCCTAAGACACGAAACGATCGGTTTGTGCGAGAAACCGAACAGTATTTATATAATTTTTTACCTCTAATACACCACTATGTCCAACTTCGTTCAGCTTCCTGTTAGTGAGGTCTGATCGCGCTCTGACAACGGAAGTGATGTCTCGCGCTCATTGAAGTATATGGGCGAGACATCACTTCCGTCATCACAACGCGTTTTTTACCTCACTAACAGGAAGCTGAACGAAGTTGGACATAGTGGTGTATTAGAGGTAAAAATTATATAAATAATGTTCGGTTTCTCGCACAAACCGATCGTTTCGTGTCTTAGGACATTAATGTGTCGTCACGAGCCGCAGGGTTTCATTTTGATTTGTCTAAGCAAGTTTTATTCACTCTTATAGATGAAGTTCCCATCCACTGCTATTATTTGACTGACAGACGGCAGCGGTTGCAGTTAAAAATCATCATTTGTGATCGACTGAAGAAAAAATGTCACCTACATCTTGGATGCACTGGGGGTAAGCAGATAAACATCAAATTTTCATTTTTGGGTGAACTATCCCTTTAAATATTTCAGTAATTCAACAACATATTCACATGATTATGGTTCTTTGATGCTGGTTAATGTTGGTCAAAACAAAATAAAAAAGGTATGAATATATTTTAATATTTTATAAGTATTTTTTTATTAATAATAATGATTATTATTATTTATTTTTATTGTACATGGTTGTGATTTCATAAATTTTTGGTGTATTATTGTTTATTTTTAAATTATTTATTTTACTTATACATTTTTATGATTTAATACATTTTTAGTTAGTGTTTCAATTGAATGGGTTTTATTTTAAAACCATTTTAATTTAAATTTTTTAAGATTTATTTAATTTTAGTAAGTATTTTATTTTGATAGTTTTTATTTAAGAATTATTTATTTTAATCTTAAATATTTTTGGATTGTTTTATTTAATGGCTTTTATTTTAAAATAATTTATTCATTTAAATTTTATATTTACAATCTATTACAATCTGATTACCTCTTCATAAACTCACAAGCCTTGTATTGAATAATGTGAAGGAGTTGTCGAATAGCGATTTATTGGTTGTTTGAGGGAATCTCATGTTGATTTGGTGTGTGTTTGTGTTCTCAGCTCACGGGACTCTTGCTTCGGGGAGCGAAGCGTGTTCAGGTGAACGTCTACCTGCATCAGATCCCAACGTTCAGGTGAGGAAGAGTCTGATCACAAACCATCATGATAGTGAGTTTAGCATGAACTGCTCACATTTCCTTCAGAAAATCGAGAAAGGCAGTGGCTTCACACACTCCTCATAAACATTTGCAGGTTTTTGAGATATTGGAACAGACCAAATTCAAGTGGTAAACAAATAGAAACTTTTAAGGAAAAGTTACAAAGATAAAATACTTACAGTGACCTGGTTTTATGTTTCATATTCTTTTCCATAGTAGTTTCGGTGAAATGTCATTTGCTGGTGTGTTGAGCATCAGTAGTGTAATACTTAGTTTAGAAAATAGTCAGGCACAGCATTGATTTAGTTATTCAAACGTAAGACGGCATAAAAAATAAATAAAGACGTACCTCACTATTAGTTCAATTCGACCATCAGTTTTCAAACTTTTATGTGAAAAAAAGCTTCAAAATTTAAATATTGCACTTTAGTTAGATTAATTGAATAAAATGTGAGTTCAAGTGTGCTGAAATCATTGATCTTGCGCTGCACTGACTGACAGCTGCTGTGATTATAAAGAGAGAGCGGCGCTCGCTTTCTGTGTCATTCATTCACAAGAAAAGTTATTGTTTTTCATGAGATTTTTTGAGTATTTCATACTTCACATTGACAAAATGTTTTTTTAAACCTAGTTATTTTATAATGTTTAATATTTAATCAAAAAGAAGTGAAAATCAATTAGAGGAAATGGCTGATATATGCGCAAATAAATGCTACTCTGCCGCCACCTGCTGGTTAAAGTGGTAATTATTGTCTTTTTTATTTTTAAATAAGTGTTTTCTATCAAATTTTGAATTTCCTACATTTTGAAACATTCGGTTTTACAATGAGGACAATCTCAGAAGGATGAACAAATAATGTTTGTGGTCATCACATTAAAAACATTCCCATTAGCTTCGTCTTTATTGCAATCAATAAAACTGTTTTATTGGCAAATTAGATAAATGTGATAACTGCATTAAAATATGAATACAACATTAAAAAGTCAACCACTGATGGTTTTGTGTCGACGTACAGCGAGTACAGAAGTACCTCATAATGCTTTTTTGACTATTATCTTTCATGCAATGTGTGATAAAACTGCTTTTGAGTGTAAAATGCTGTTAAATGGGGTGTATCCAATAATAAATATTTGATTCTGAATGAGTTGTCAGTAATTCCAGTCTCACCTTCTGCTGAATCTATGTAGATTTGTAACTAATTTGCAAAATGGCCACCTACAGTCTTCATTGGCTGAACAGCGTCTCTTTGCCCCGCGTCAATCACTGTAGTTGGTTGGTGTTGTTCATGTCAAGAAGACGTTGTTTTCCACTTCGATGAGATTGATACGGTAAAACTGTTACTGTTCGTATCACTGTGAATCAAGAGCTGAGATTCAGATATGGTAATGAGCATTTGGTTTCTGACCAATCACAGCAGACTGGGCCATCTGACCAATCAGAGCAGAGCAGCTCTCAGAAAGGCGGGGTTTAGAGAGACTGAATCTTCAAACGAATTGTTTCAGACTCTTTGAGAAATGAGCTGATGTGTGTTGGACATTATGAGAAAATGAAAGCATTTTTTGACCTCTGATGAATGTAAATCTATTGTATGAGACTTCTTTAAAAATAGCATAATAGGGCTCTTAAATTTGATTGACACTCTTTTGCTGTTTCCAATCAAATGCAACAAGTTTGATCAATGTAAAACTGAGCTCAGAGGGATTATTTTTAGCTCCAGAACTACTTTTGATTGATTGAGTAACACATGTTTGTAAGGTTACATGAGCTCCAGTAAACCTCATACATTACATAATCCTCTCATGAACCCTGACCTGAAGTAGGTCACTCCAGCTGTAATGATTGACAGCTGCTCGTTAAAGCCGATCAGAGTTATTTTAGGACATGAATAGTGTTACAGAGCGAGCGGATCACTTTCAGAGTCCGTTTGGGGTCCGATGACGTGACCGAAGAAAGATTTCCCACTCTCCCGACAGCTTGTTGGCGTGGTTTTGAAATGTGATATATCTGAGAGCCAAGCAGATAAATCATCCTCATGAGCGTGTGAACGGAAAACATCTCTGCTCATCTATAATTATCAGCCTGACACGTGGACGTGAACCAACTTCCCGCTGTCCCGCCGATCTGATAATGTTCATCTCAGAGGGCTTTCTTGGAGGGATCCTTGTTTCCATCCGCCTGTTTTTATGTGTATTTTGGGATAAAAAATGGTGGATGGAAATGTCAAGATGTGCAGAAAAAACTTGAGGCGGATCTTTTTTTATCTGATAAGAATACACGCACATCAACTACGATGTACTGAACAAATCCCTCAAAAATTAATGTGACTTTGCCTCATCAGAGGATGTGATTGGATAACTGGACTAACCAGCAGACCAATCGCATCGCAGCATCTCAGATGTTGTTTTGGTGGTTCTGAAACATCTGAGTCAGAGTCTGTCATCAGAATGATTTGGTTTAATTTCCTCCAGAGGCGTCTCACACGATTGTGCTCACAACTTACGTTTTTATTACCTATATTTTGCACCAGTTTCGCAGGAAGTGATGATTTTGTTCTCTTGAACACATGGGATGGAAACGCTGCTTTATTCACAAATGTTTTATGTGATATTCCAATTTCGCTCACAAGTTAAATTCACAACTTTTAATGGAAACATCGCTGGTGTTCATTAATATTTTGAATTAACTTTTATATCTTATATCTAGGTTATATCTTATATCTATTTTTATATCTAGGTTTAATTGATTTTGATGGATTTTATTTTAAAATTATTTATTTGTTTTATACATTTTTATGATTTATTTAATTTTTAGTGTTTAATTTTGGTGGATTTTATTTTAAAAATAATATTTATTTTATTTTACACTTTTATGATTTAATTAATTTTTATAAGTGTCTTGGTGTTTTTTTATTTTTATATGATTTGTTTATTTTTATAAAAAAAATATGATTAATTTTAGTAAGTGTTTTATTTTGATGTTTTTTATTTAATTTTTTTTTTTTTTTTACATATTTATCATTTAATTTCAATGAGTTTTATTTTGATGGCTTTTATTTTCAAATTATTTATTTTAATTTTACATTTACAGTCTTTTTCAATCTAATTCAACTCACAAACCTAGTATTGAATAAAGTTAACGAGTTGTCAAATAGCAATTTATTTCATTTCATGTATTTCAGTTTTAGTTTTTATTTATTTCCAGTTATTGATTTTGCCGCTTATTTCACTTTCTAATTTTCATTTAGTTTAAGTTTTTTCAACTAATATTAATATTTTATTTTATTTCATCTTTATTTCAGTTAACAGAAATGTTTTTAATAGGTTTAGTGAACGATAGTAACGCTGACATGTGTCTGTCAAATATTGCATTCATCTCAGATGTCTAAACATCTTCACACACTCTTAATTACCAAAATCATATGTTCTTCTTTTGGTTTGCAGTGAAACTGGGAAAATCCGGACGCTGGTGTTTCCAGTGATGTACCTTAATGAGGTAAAGTTTTACAAAATCACCATCAATATCTTATCACAAGACGTTTTTAGGATGTTGAGGTTGTTTACATGTTAAATCCGATTTTTCGACATGAGGATCTGAGTCCGTCCCGCTGGATGATTTTAACACTCCAGACGGATTATCAAGCACTTCAGAGCTTCAGAAGAAGAACTCTTCCTGGATGCTTATCTCAGTTTATCTGTGCTTTGAACTCTTGTTTGTGTATCAAAACTGAAGCTGGAAGCATTGGCTTCACTTCCCAGGAGAACCGGGTGCTCAGGCCAGACATTTAGAGATGTTTTCCTCACTGTTGCTTTGTTGAGATGCAAAATTAGGACAGGGTGAAAGGTGTAATGGACAGAGCAACCAAACATGATGCAAAATATTTACTTAATATTTACTTTTGAATGACACAAGCCATGGAAGATTAAAGGAGACACAGAGATTCAAGGTTGCATCAGTTTGATTTGGTTGACCAACTTGACTCATTACTTAAACTCACATGAGTTTAAAATGAAAGATATAAACCATTTTGTCTGTTTTATATATAATATAACATGACTCTCCTGCTTCTCCTTCCACACCGATAAAAGGAAACACGATATTGTGCATTTGATGGCATTTCTTTAAGCGCTTAACTTTTCCTAATTTTGACGGCAAAATGTGATCGTAATTAAATCTACATAATTATTGCGGTTACGTCAAATGTTCAGATGTTTAATCAGAAATCACAACAGGCCTAAACTCAATACTGTCGATGGTGATATGAACTTATTGAAGTTATTTTTGAGTTTTAATGAGTTCACATATCAGACAGGATGTAGCGCAGAGCAACAAAGCAGGAAATATGAAAGTGTCTGTCTCTTCTTATCTACTAAACACTGTCATCCTGTTTTCCAGAGCGTGGTTATTGATGAGGAATCTGCCAAGAAGCTGCAAGTGGTGGTTAATGAGGCTAACGTGATCATCAACATCCCCTTCATAGTGATCAGTGTAGGCATCTTACTGGGCGTGATCTTCATCGTGCTCGTGTGCCGACAGCAGGTGCCAGAGGTGAGGCGCTCACATTACTGATACATCTGTGGTGTCACTTCCTGTGTTGTCATTGTTTACTAAAACTGTCATTGAAATAAAGCTGCAATAAAATAAATAAATAAATAAATATTGGAGTAGGTTTTACAAGAAAACCTTTGTAATTGTTTTTGAAACTTACTAGCAATTTTTGAGTGAAAAGTCTGAGTGTTTCTATGCCAAATTATTTTTAGTGTAACTGAAATAAGTTGCAATACTAAAATTATTACCTGAAATAAGCTGTGTATGGAAGAGCTTCTGTGCTCCAATTGGTCAATGTCACAAATTGTGGAGGGCCGAAAAAAAAAGAGAAACATTCTAGTCCATTATGACACTATACAAGATGAAACATTATCGATTATCGCCTATTGTTGTTTACAAATCACTATGACAGGGTTCAAAGTTGAATTTATAGGATTAGTTCACTTCAGAATTAAAAATCCTGGAATGTTTTCATCAAAAACCTTCATTTCTTTTCGACTGAAGAAAGAAAGACAAACATCTTGGATGACAAATTATCAGGACATTTTAATTCAAAAGTGAACTAATCCTTTAAGTCCCGGAAAACCGTCGAAAACAGCCATATTTATGCAAAGGTACTTAAAGTGTTTGAATTATTGAAAGACAATGTATGAAATTAGTGTTTAATTTTTATAACAATCATTTCACACTAAATTAACACTGCTGCCCGTCTGATATGTCTGAGCCATTTCGCATGGCTATGACTGTGATATTGTTCATTTATTTCCAAGTATAAGATACAGCTTTCATTTTTCAGGTCAATCATATATTAATGGGAAAAAAAAAACATTTGAGGAAAGCGATATCTTTGTCATAGTATCCTTTCCCATGACTGACAGCACTGGTCAATGGATTGATCTCTATGAAGCGAAGCGTCTGATTTAGATTCACTCTTTGCTTGTTGGCTACACCTTATTAGGTGTTGTTCAGAGTTAAAATAACTTCCTTGCATACAACCTTGCAGAATGAATCAGCGTTTTTTAATGAAAAGTCACTCTCTTGGCGCACTTGCTAGCACCTACTCTGAAGTCATTGATAAACCCCAGAAACCTTTCTCAATACCAAGTACGCAAACATTGTGATACAAAATATTATCTTTTACATTATATCTGTAATTTGATTAAAAATATTTTTAGTGCGAACAAGTCATTGCAGTATCATTTGCAATTAGTTGCAATGAAATGCTTTTCATTTTACAAATGGAATTTTCTTCTGTTATTACATCTTTTAATAAGAATTGAAGAAGCCTTCTTTCTATTTGCTCTTCTATGCACTGAAAATTGTAGGGCTTGATTAATGTTCCCATACTTAAATTTGCATATATTTTGCATGTGCTGCACTTTATTTGTGCCATTATTTTTTTATTATTTATTTCTTTTTAGAATTTAAAAGATAATAAAGACAAGTTTGCTAAGTTAGATCTCTGATTGTAGTCTGTGAAAACCCCAAAAGTAGTGCTTGAAAAGTACTTAAATTTTACAGTACCTAACAAAGGATTGTGCCAAAATCAGGCTGATATTGTGTAGTATGAACCCATCATAACAGTGTGATATTCTAAAAAAATACACAAATATTGGGTAAAATTGTCCAGTTTTAATTAGATCCATCCATTTCCTTACTGCAATGCTTTCTGGAATTGCATTTGTCCATAAAGACAACATACACTGCCTTTGCTGTATATTAAAGCCTTTGTGTTTTTCAGAGCACTGTGGATGAGCGGCAGCCCCTGATTTCATCATAAACTCACCATAAACTGGAGGACATCATGATGAACTAACATTCGTTTAGACTTCGAGGTTGATTTCATTTTCACACGGCGAGAGTCAAAGGTTGAAGGAGCAGAGATTGATGCATCAGACGGCTCAAAGTGCAAAGTTTGCCTCAGGTCAGCCTGGCTGTTGGATCCATCGCCCAGGACGTGTTTTTAATGCCATTTAAAGCTTTTAGTGACTGAGTGTCATGGAACCCCCCAAAAAATGTGCAGGTGCCTCAAAATTAGCCAGAATGAGTTTTATGTTATGAAAAAAATGAGAAAACACTACTGAAGTGACAGCAGATGTGATGCAACACGTTACACATCACAGGTCGAGATATTGTAAACATCACCATCGACATCAGCTGTATTATTAATGCACTTATGCAATTCTTTAATGACAGCCATGAGCTCATCTGGCAAATAAACTGACAGTGATGCCAATTTCAGCACTAATGTAAGGTATCGTCTGTGGATTTAGTCAATAACGTTCAGGATCATTATGTGTTTCAAAATTCTGTTGCTGACCAAATTGCCACTATATTTGATTTGAAGCAGTGATGTATTTGCACTAAGTTTGTCTCCTCTTCTGCCATATTAAGTGATTTTCTTTGATGCAAACCAATTTTGATGTTTTTTAGACTCAATTATTAACCTGTATATATAATAAACTGGTACAGTGAGAGACTTTGCCACTAAAAGTATGAGCTTGATCACTGATTTGAACTCTGAAATAAGTGTTCAGTGTAAAGAGTTTCATAGCTTCAGTATTACTACAGCATTGAGAAGGTTCAGCTTGAACTCAATAACCGTCTCAAAATGTTCAATATTCATTTAATTCGTGCACTGATCAGTCAGAGATGCCTTGTTTTTATCTGATGTCTATTAAACCTCATGTCCAGCATGGTTCATTTTGTCTTTTATTTTTGTAGTGCATAATGTTCAGGTGTTTGGTGGCTGGAGGTTATGGTGTATTTTAGGTTTGAAAAGGGACGAGGGTGACTAGTTGTTTATTTCTGGTGAAGTTAACAATATTACAACATAATGCCTGAAACCGTGGTCTGATTTCAGTTTCACTTCAACCGTAAACGTGCAACAGTGACTGTTGTTTACTGGGAGAACTTTTCCCTGGGTGGAAATATTAATTAAAGCTCATAGTAATTATATATTGTGAAATGTGCTTATGAATAAAGAGCAAGTGATGAAGACAGCAACAGCTGTTTTAGGTTTTAAAAAAGAAATGTTAATGATTCAGTTTTTAAAATTATTTTTTTTTATCAATTTATTTCATGTGAGCATTTTTAGTTTATGTTTTTCTTTAAAAAAATGTATTGCACTATCAATGTAACAAGATATTGAGACAAACAATAAAACATTTTAACAAAAAAGCATGTTACACCATCTCACTTTATGTCTGATATTTACAAAATAAATAAAGTCCTGATTCTTCTGGAAGCTGCAGCTCATAATGAAATACATTTGCTACAGATTATTTTTTGCCATATATGTTTGTATTTTATCAGATCAAACATCGGCCTCATTGAATCTGAATCAAAAACTATGCATGCAAAGTTAATATTTCACACGTTATCAAGATATGCACAACTGAAACAACTCTGGTAATGGTGTTTGATGATGAAACTGGAGTTCTAGACGTGTTCCTGAGTTTCTGAAAGGGTGAATCTGTCAAGAATTTGTCATATTTCACCCCAAAATCAAAATAAAAAAATAAGTTATATTTTAAATATATATTTTATTTTAATTTTGGAGTTTACTATGACCTGGACATTAGGAGAGATTCACCTGGATACAGTCTTGAGATTCGTGTAGGTCTGACAGTTTTTAGATGTTGATATTTAGGTCCTGATGTTTGAGAAATCGAGGGATGGTCCATATATTCGCCATTTTGTTTTCCATGATTTGAATTTGGCGCCAGAATAACGTCGCCTCAGCTACGCCTGTAGAGCTTTATTAAAGGAGCACGTGTGTTTCCTGAAAGAGAGGAAAAGGTTGGTAAGTTAAACTTAAGCACTCACAAAAATATAATGACAATCATAAAAAGCAAATATAAAATGCTTGAAATATAACCCCGCTTGCTGAAGTGAAGCATAATAAACGTCAATTGTACTGGAGTTGCTGATTCACGCAGCGGTTAATCTTTTCTGTGATAAACTAATCTTGTCTTTGTACCGGTTGAGGTTCAGGTTTCTGTGTGAAAGTGTTTTTGTGATTAGGGCTGTGTGTCGACATCGATACAATCATAGCGATATTTTTGCAATTCTGAGCACCGACAATCTCCATTAATGCGCCGTAAAAAACCCGATAGGTGAATCGCGCGCGCGTCTAGTCACAATCTTGATCATTTTTATGTCTTTTTAACTAAATATTAACGCCCCTTTTTAAAAGAGAACGATCTTTTATCACAATTAAGTGAAAATATAGGTGAATTTCAAATCATTTATCTACTTTGGTTTTAATGGATGCTCGTAATTTTTGTCTCTTCCAGGAGGAAGTGACATAGTTTACAGATAAACAACAAACATCAGTAAGTACTATCTTAGGATTTGAGACAAACAAACTGTCGATATTTCATTGATTAATGACTTTAATGGTTTACGAAATTCATGTCTGCCAAACCTAGAAACACTTTACAACAACTTTACAATAAGTTCTTATTTGTTGTATAGTTAAAGGATTAGTTCACTTCTGAATTAAAATTTCCTGATAATTTACTCACCCCCATGTCATCCAAGATGTTCATGTCTTTCTTTCTTCAGTTGAAAAAAAGAGTTTATGATTTTAAGATATGTTAAGATTTTTGAGGAAAACATTCCAGGATTTTTCTCCATATAGTGGACTTCACTGGGGTTCAACGGGTTGAAGGTCCAAATGTCCGTTTCAGTGCAGCTTCAAAGAGCTCTACATGATCCCAGACGAGGAATAAGAGTCTTATTTAGAGAAACCATCGGTAATTTCTAAAAATAAATAACACAACGCACTATATGGATGAGTACATAGTGTATAAGTGCATACTGTATAGTGCGTCATTTGGGACACAACTTTAGTCTTTGCATGTTCGCTTTGTAGACTCTAGATCGGTACTTACACCTACGTCACGCGTGACCTTTCCAACATGATTATGTAATTTGTGGAGCATCGCAGAGCAGTGCAAGATGAGCATTTGTGGTTAAAAAGTATAAAAATTAATTTTTTTAGAAAATGGCCGATGGTTTCTCTAGATAAGACTCTTATTCCTCGTCTGGGATCATGTAGAGCTCTTTGAAGCTGCACTGAAAATGACATTTGGACCTTCAACCCGTTGAACCCCAGTGAAGTCCACTATATGGAGAAAAATCCTGGAATGTTTTGCTTAATTTCTTTTCGACTGAAGAAAGAAGGACATGAACATCTTGGATGACATGGGGGTGAGGAAATTATCAGGAAATTTGAATTCTGAAGTGAACTAATCCATTAACTAACGTTAACTAATGGGACTTTATTGTTGTGTTGCCATTTATATTTGACTAATTTCAAGCAATTTAAGCACAGGGATTAAATGACTTTAGAAACATACATTTAGTCAATTGTGTCAAACTTAAATGCATTAACTAACATTAACTAATATTGGGCCCTGTTGGTGCTTCACCTGCAGTAGTTTGTTCCACACTCGTAGTGATCTCTGCATCCAGAACCCACGGGTTTCAGAGTGTTCCAGCGCCATAGTAACGAGCGTTTGGCCCGATGGATCAGTCCAGTTGCCCAGTCAGTATCTACGGGTGCCGACTGGACCTACAGACAGACAGACAGAGAGAGAGTGTGTGTTAAAGTCACCATGAAAGCGTTTATTATAAATGATTTATCGGTGCGCAATGTTCCTCGTAATCTTGAATAGCAAACCACAACCATCCAATCAATTCACCACAGACAATCAACCCCCGCCCTACATTTGTTCTTGTTCCAGAAGCCGTTTCACTAGAATATACGAGAAGAAAAGACTAGCGCAACTTCCCTTTCATGCCCATTTTAAGTTTTGAACTTCACCGTTCATCGTGACACTTTCAGTTCACTGATGAAGGTTATTTATTAAACGTCATCATATCATTGACTCTGAAGGATAATAAGTGTCCCGAAATTACAAATTTAGACTTTTGAGCAACTAAATTTAGAAAGCCGACAACGTCGGTCTTTCTTCAAACGTTGGCATAACATTGTGCAACTTCTGACAATGATTTACCAAAGCCTTCGGATCCTCATCGCTGTGTGTTACTGTACATGTACAAACAAAAGACAGAAGAAACCAGGCGTTTCAGTTCACATGTACAATCACAGGAAACTGATGAGACGAGATCCATGTTTTTCCAGCTGGAGGAAACCTTTCACATGCAGATGATCCGGTTTAGAAAGAGTGACATCTGCAACTAACATCTGAGCATCTGATAGTGTGTTTTATGACAGAAGTGAAGAACATTTTAATCATTTTTCCACTTTTGTGGATTGAAAAGGGCAATCATCAAAGCCAATAAATGGCATCATCAAAGCCAATAAAGAAGCTCTATTTTTAAGACACAATTTAATTTTATGCATTATGGTGCCATTTATGAGTAGATCAAATGTTGCAAACTTAAATTACAACAAAAAAAAACAATTGAATATCGGTTAAAAAAAAAAAAAAAGTGGTTGAAATGCTGATCAGTATATCCCTGTACTAACAGCTATTAATTGAGTAGCTGATTAACTATTGATTAACTATTGTTGGTATTTAATTAATCTGTTGATTATTTGTATGTTTTAATTAAAGAAAAATGTCTTAAATTACACAAATAAAATAAGCATTCCAAAGGATAATGTCAAAGTTAACGTCAACAAACTGTCAATTTTTCATTGAGCAAAAACCTCAACTCTTTACAAAAATGCTTCTCTTGTCACTGTCTAAATGATCGTTTTCGGTAAAGTTTGTTTTCAGTGCTTTATTGAAGCTAGGGCTATAAAACCACACAACAAACGTGCGTTTCTGAACTACGGATCCCGTAAAGGGATATGGTGATTCAAAAATATGAGTAAAAAATATTTCCCCCACCACAATGTCCCTTTAAGGGCTCTGTAGCTTTACATTCAGTGCAAAAAAAGTTGACAATTTTAGATGCTGCCTATATAATTTAGGATTTTCTTCATAGTTATCTTCCCCACAGTTAGTTTGCGGCGTCAAAGCGTGATTGTGAAGTGATGTACCTGCAAGGCCAAGAGTAGAGCGAGCAGAAGGACGAGCAGACGCTGGTTTGCTGTGATCATGTTCAGGTTTTCCAGTGAGACAGTGATTGAGCTGGACGCTGTTTATATTAACAGCTGATAACAGTATCAGAGATCAATGATCAGCGGACACTTTAACCACAGAAATTAGGGCGACTCCACGTCTGCGAGGGTAACGGGACCTTTTATCAAACCAACTGCAAATGACAAATCATATCAGGAGTAGACGAACGGAGTGAGGTGGAAGAGCAGATTAAAATGCAAGTCCTGCTGAGATCAGACTAATGAAATTAATGACTGAGTTTCCTGTTAGTCACACTGATGATTCTTGTATTGATGTTTACTTGGTCAATGTCCAATTTGAGCTCTGTTTGAAATTCCCACAGGATCCCCAATGAAGAATCCATATTTACAGGGAAACTCAAGACCTATACATGTAATGTAAGTCTAAAATGATGAATCATCATGAATTAATCCAACTTTCTTCTTAATTGTCCAGATTCCAGCTCTGCTCAATCCTGGGATGCTACTAAATATATTAAAATTAAAGTTTTGTAATAATATGGCAGACACTTGACAATAAAATGAGCAATATCTACAGCATTAGTTGATGATAATGTCAACATCATTTATGAACACATTATTAAAATCAAAAGTTATATCTGTTAATATTATTTGATGGACCTGAGCTGATATGAACTAACATTAACAAGGATTAATACTGTAACAAATAAGTTTAATGGGACTAATGGGATGGGATCTTATTGTAAAGTGTTATCTTTTATATTTGACTAATTTCAAGAAGCCTTTAAAAATGATTAAATGTTTTTAATATTATTTTGAAACGTAAATTTAGTCAAGTGTGTCCAAACGTTTATCATATAAATCTTATTATAATAGAGTCATATATATGTGGATAGCAGAATTAAAGGGATAGTTCACCCAAAAAATGCAAATTCTGTCATCATTTACTCTCCCTCAAGTTAAAACCTGTATAAATGTCTTTGTTCTGCTGAACACAAAAGAAGATATTTGGAAGAATGTTTGTAACCAAGCAGATCTCGCCCCCCCATTGATTACCATAGTAGGAAAAAAAAATACTACGGTAGTCAATGGTAGTCTTTCAATGGTAGGGGAAAAGATGTTATTTTAGCTTTCTTTTACTCCATTACTGAGTCAAGATGAAAGACATAAACAAGCTAATAATAAGTCACAGCTAACAATAAAATATGCGTTTTTGTTGCTGAGGTTTGATCGTTTGCTTCACCTGTCCAGCAGAGGGCAGCGTTACTCCAGCTCATTTACTGCCTTCTTTATGCAGTTGGACTAATTTCTGATGTAGTTTTGGGTCTGTTCATGATAATGATAACAATGACGTTGTTTACACAAATTCTCGTAATACCTGCAGGTGTTTTCCTCCTCTGAAATGACAGAACTGCATCTTTTTTGACTTTACATTTAACATGGATTCTTACTGATTGCTGCCTTTTAATTAACATTTAAAGTCCCCCTGTGGTGAAAATCAAGTTTTTAATGTTGTTTATATGTCTATGTGGTGTTTTTAATATGCTTTAAGACAAACCATGTGCATTGCTGAGTATTTTCTCTTTAAAACTGCAGTGAAAAAAGATTCAAAAATGCAGTTTGAAATCGCTGGTGTTTGGGCCGTCACAAACTACTACCTTGTAACCAATCACGTCAATGTGCCGGTAGGCTTTAGTATATCAAGGAATTCTAAAGAGAAGAAATTTTTAATGTTGATATGAAAAATCGGGTATGTTTAACAATATAGCGGGTGTATGATATAAATTACAAATGCTATGATGGAATATATGCCTTTCTCCACTGACATTCTGAATTGTTTAAAGCGTTTATATGGATACTGATTGTTAGAAGACAGCTGTCTGACTCGTGATCCGGAATATGGTTTGTGTGACATTAGCAACACATTATTAGCTGTTTAATAACATAGTCAAGCACAAGCCTAATCATATTAAAGGGTTATTTCACCCAAAAATGAAAATTCTGTCAGTAATTACTCACCCATAAGACCTTTGTTGATCTTTGGAACACAAATGAAGATATTTTTGATGAAATTCGATGGCTCAGTGAGGCCTGCATTCACAGCAATGACATTTCCTCTCTCAAGATCCATTAATGTACTAAAAACATATTTAAATCAGTTCATGTGAGTACAGTGGTTCAATATTAATATTATAAAGCCACGAGAATATTTTTGGTGCACCAAAAAAAACAAAATAATGACTTATTTAGTGATGGCCGATTTCAAAACACAATGAATCAGTGTCGAATCATGATTCAGATCGCATGTCAAACGGCCAAACTGCTGAAATCACGTGACTTTGGTGCTCCGAACAGCAGATTCGATACACTGATTCATAACACTCCGATGCTTCCTAAAGCAGTGTTTTGAAATCGGTCATCACTATATAATTTGTTATTTAGTTTTTTGGTGCGCCAAAAATATTCTCGTCGCTTTATAATATTAATATTGAGCCACTGTACTCATATGAACTGATTTAAATATGTTTTTAGTACCTTTATGGATCTTGAGAGAGGAAATGTCATTGCTGGCTATGCAGGCATCACTGAGCCGTCGGATTTCATCAAAAATATCTTAATTTGTGTTCCGAAGATGAACGAAGGTCTTACGGGTGTGGAACGACATGAGGGTGAGTAATAAATGACAGAATTTTCTAACCCTTTAATTACCGTTATGTGTCCGACATTGTAAAGTGCAATACCATTGTGCATCTCTGAGCTTGTGCGAGTGAGTGGAGGCGGGGCTAATTAGCATATTCAAAGATCCTCTTATAGTAAATGAAGCAAGGGTGTAGTTGCGTTCAAGCTATTTTAAGACATGAAAAAATCTTTTTCACAGGAAAAAACATTTAAATATGTAATTTTGGTGATCAAAGATGAGTTTTAAGGGATACAATTATTGACTACAGGGGAAGTAACAAGGAATCTATGTTTTCACATAAATGTATAATTTTTTTTATTATAAAAATAAAATGAGTACAGATATTAAAATCTAAAAAATAAAAATGTACTTAAATACAGTGACAGAGTAAAATGTTTCATTAGTGTCCACTTTACCAGTATTACTAGCTGTGGATCTAAACCTGTACTAAGAGATACTGAGTAATTATGAGCTTGTGCGATTTTGCTGTTTTAAACTTCTAAATATTTATTATTATAATTATATTCAGTGTTGGGGAAAGTTACTTTATTCAATTATTCATACCCTTGGAAAGTTACTTTGAAAGTAATGTGTTACAATAATGCGTTACTCCCTAAAAAAAAAAAGAGTAACTAATTGCAGTACTTAGTTACTTTTTATGGAAAGTAATCTGATACGTTACTTTTGCGTTACTTTTTCTACCTGGGCTGGGCTTTCTTGTTTGTTTGTTTGTTTGATTTGTAATAACTAAAAAGTATCATATATTTTATTGTAAATGTAAAAGTAATGCATTACTTTACTAGTTACTTGAAAAAAGTAATCTGATTATGTAACTTGTACCCACAACACTGATTATATTTCTGTGTTTAAGGCCAGACTCTTCACTGGAATCAGTGGCTATTTCATTTGATTCGCCCCTTGCGCGCTAAATCATTAGTGCTTATGTGAAGTTATGAAATTTGCGTGATTAGTGATGTCATTAATGATGTATTGTCTGTCATTTAGATGCTGTTGATCCAGACACACCCTTCACTGAGAGTTCAGTGCTATTATGGGCAGGTGGGTAACCATGGTAACGGGTTACCTGGTGTTCTGGGATGTTTCAACTCCGATAACCCGTGAACAGGAAGTGGTCCATTCTGCTGCATCACATGATCTCAGAGAGTTCAGGTAAAGGCTATACGTGATGGTAAACCTCATTCTGTGAAACTGCACGAACTGAAACACAGACTCAAAATGTCAATCAGTCAAATTTATTTATATAGTGCTTTTCACAATACATATTCTTTCAAAGCAGCTGTGCATAAAATCATGAGGTTAATATTTATAATATCTTCATGCCTTATGGCCCGTTCACATGATAATGATAATGATAAAAATATAAAAATTGTTCTAAATATAAGATTCATACCACAATATTGTTGAACAGCTGATGAACAATAAAAACATTGACAGCCAACCATCCTACATGGACTATATAAACCATCATCCAACCAAGATTTTCTATTTATTAGGCTATATATCGCTTTACAGGAGTGTGCTGTATGTACAAAGTAGGACATACACTACTATATATATATAATATATATATATATATATATATATATATATAATATATTACAAATTTCAATATATAGTTTTTGATGATTTAACAATTAAGCAGTTGAGATTTGCTATATAGTATATAATGTTTAACATGAGTGTCCAGTTAAGTTTGGATTTACTTTTAGTGTTCGATATTAATTCATAAATTATTTTGAGATATTATTTCGTTATACTGTGATATTGAAAATTATGGTTTTGTTCAGTTATAACAATAACGTTCAGTTAAAATACAACGTTCGTTCAAAGTTTTCTGGTCTTTAATAACGTCAGCACAAAAATATTATTTATACAACATTCATGGAACGTTTGGTTGGATGTTCCTCTAACGTTTTTTTATAATGTTTAAATGTAACGTTCCCATCATGTTTGAAGAATGATATGATAGAATATTCCCTTAACGATCAAATAACCAAAAAAATAAAATCATGTTTTCTAATAAGAACGCTAGCGTGTTTTTGTTAGAACTAGTTTGAAGGAGATCAGAATAAGCGTGAGCTCATGTTTTTTGTGTGCACTACAGCACTGTATATATATACATATATATATACGTCTTTGTCTTTACATACTACCCAGACATTCCCATCATTGTGTTTCTGAATACCGGGAAGTGCTTCCCAAAATTAACCCCCAGAAATGTTGGACCCCCCAGAAGCCCTAGTGAGTGTGTTTGTGTGTTTATCGTCTGGGATTGTGGGTATAGAGACATTCCTGTCCTGGAAAACTCCTCACTTCTTTAGAAAGACTGGTTAGTCCTATAAATGACTTGAACACACGGGCTTCTGTTTGTTTCTTGTATCTCATCTGGGCCCCTAAACGTCTATTGTTGTTTCATGGTCATGTGTGAATGCGTCTCCTCCTGAAAGAAACACAATGAGGATCTGATCTAGAGGCCCCATCCTCCTCAGCTTTCATTGCTATTAACGGGTGACATTTCTGCTCCAGGACCTCGTGCTCCTTTGATCAGACTCTGATTTTCACCTTCAAAGCCTTCAGTTAGTGAATGTAAGTTCAGAATCTGCTAAATATAGTGAATGATTGACAGGGGAGTGGGCGGAGCTTCACTGGACGCATCAGAGCATATTACTGTTTATATTGCAAATATGGTCACGTGTGTTTTTACTCACAGCACACTTTGGATCCCATTTAAAGTGAAAAAATATATATATTATTTAAAAAATATATTAGAATGATTTCTGAAGGATCATGTGGCACTGAAGACTGGAGTAATGATGCTGAAAATTCATCTTTGGTCACAGGATATAAATTACATTTCACAATATATTCACATAGAAAACAGTAACATTAAATTGTAATAATATTTCACTGTTTTTACTGTATCTTTGATCAAAGAAATTCTTATATATTCCACATTATAGTAATCTGAATGAGTTATATTTGCATTACTTTATTAGTATGTTAATGTTGCATATTTTATATAATTTTAAATATATTAATTTGTATATAATTAGTTTTTGTTTTTTGTAATATTTTAAATAAATGTTATAAAATTAGATTATATTAAATAATATAAAATTATAATAATATTAATCACTAGTATTTATATAATTAATATACATACTGTTGATTAATATTATTATTATAATTTACTATTAATTAATTTGTAACTTAATGATTTGTATTTAAATTTAAAGTGTTTATATAACTTGTTTTATCTGTTGTACTGCGTATAATTTTTGTTAAAGTAATAAAAATCAGAATCATTGAGAATTTCATACTAAAAAAACACCTGTTTGCCCTGTAATATAAAAATAAATAACCAGTGAATATTGAGTTTTTATATATATACTGAAGAACTCAGTGTTGTTTTGGAGCCGTCAGACCGAGAGCTCATTATTATGGGACCCCCTCCTGTGCCCAGTAATCAGACTGTACTGTAAAGGACCTTAGTGGGGCCCCTCGTCACAGGACCTGGGACATTCCTGTTCGTCCCCTTGACGACAGCGCTAGATTGTTTGAATAAAAGATGTCTGTGGCTTCCACACACACAGTGAGCAGAATACAAACACCTCCAACTCGGTCCACACCACTGAAGCTCCGTGAAGAAGATAAATGAGCTTTTTGATCATCCTCCTCATGTAAATCTGAGTTGATCAGGTTTGTGAGGATTCTCAACTTGCTGTTATTAATGTAAAAACTCAGTATACACTGTAAAAATAAGATTATTGGAGTATGTTTTACAAGAAAATATTATTTCCGTTTTTTTTAGTGTATTAACCCAAAAATCTCTTGATGTTCTCCCAGCGCAGTGACGTGTCGCTCATGTCCACCAGCAGGAGGCGTTAGACGTCCTCGCCTGATGATCACATGTTTCTTCAGTCCCCGCACTGAGAGGTGAGTCAGTGTGATTATGGGCTGTATGGAGGCCAGAGGTAACCACAGTAACAGTTTCCTGCTGTCCTGGAATGTCTGACTCTAATCACCTGTGAAGAGGAAGTGCTCCATTCTTCTGGACGCTGCATCACATGATCCCAGAGAATTCAGGTGAAAGAGCACAGGGTGTGACCTCTGAACTGACCTTTCACTTCTCACACACATGACTTCTGTACTCACAGAACACGGAGTGACAGTTCTGACTCACACACAACTGTCCTGAAATGCCAACTTGACCTTAATTGACTTGTACATAACGTCACGATGGAAAACAAAATCTTAGTGATCCTACAACAGGTTTCATTTTCTTTACGCAAAAATAAAATGTTTGCAGTATTTATTTGTCATATTCTTTGTATTCATTTTTATTTTCCTCACTAGGACAAATTCTGAAAACTTGATAAATGGGGTTCAATAATATTCAGCCCCTCCAAAATTAGTCACAAGAATTAATGCAAATATTTTAATTTTTTTTTTTTTGCCAAAAACAATATTAGCTAATTAAAATCCATGATTCTGAGTGCAAACAATTATTATATAACAAATGTATGCCTATATAACAAATTGCACAAATGTATTAACCACAGCTGTTTTCAGTCATCATGCACAAAAATATTTACTGCTAACTGACCTTTCGCCGTGAGTTTGATTGACAGGCGATCTAACCAATCAGAACACTGAACTCACCGTTTTGTCCGAGAAAGCAGTCTGGAGTTAGCAGATTAACGTCGGTGGACTTGAACTTGAAAAAGTTGTTCTGACATCTTTCCGCGATTGAAACAACATACCTTCTGATGTTCATTCATGTTTATTTGATGCTATAAATGAACTAGTAGGAAGAGATGATCGGTTCACGAGCCGCTTGAACTGGGACGTTAAAACGATCTGTCACGACACAATTTCTTTAAAAATGACAAAATTTTGTTTCATATCAAAAGTAACCTATCACTGCGTGATAACATGATGTGTGGTGAGAGAGCGGCATGGCTTGTTAGACGTAGCAACAGTAACTAAAGGGGGCGGTACTTTGCAAATGGCTAGTACAGTCACTAATACTAATTACATAAATGTATGATGATTATTGGTGTGTTTTCATTGCAAAATAATAGAAAAATGCTGCAAATGCCACAGCAGATTGAGTCATTTTGGACTGCAAAAATCAGAAAATGTCTGAATAATGTTTTAAAATTAAGTACTGTGGTATATCATAAGGTACAGTACTGAACTTAACCGTGTACCATGGTATTTACAGTACATGATACTCCAAAAAAGATGATTAATATTCAGTAATAAAACCTTCTAGTACAGCCCGAAAACACTAAGACTTTGTATAAGGGCGTACCAGGTCCTCTTTAATATCTGCAGGCGTTTGACCCTTTAACTCTCGAGACTTTGTGCTCCACTGACCTCCATATGCGGTTCTTTCACAAACATATTCCACTCCTCCTCGCTTTCTCTCTGAGCGGTCCATCCACGCCTGGATCCGCAGATGTTTTCCACTGAGCCCTGCGTGTGTCCAGTGAAGAGAGGTCAGGGTGGATCTTTCTTCTTCAGCCTATATGACACGCATAGGTCACATACTTCCTCTGGCATTTGCCGTGACATGGTACAAAGTTCCCATATTTCTTAATAAAGACCATGAAATGCCACAGAGTTCACAAAAAAATGAGAACCGTAGAAGTTCTGATCATTGAAAGCGAGAGAGAGAGAGTCCTAGACTTGCACAGGGTTTGTTTATGAAGTTTTCAGCTGTTTTGTCTTGCTGGATGTTTAATTAAACAGCTCCGTGTGGAAAACGGTTTCTTTACAAGCATGTCTTGCTAAATATTTGAGTATTTCTTCAAACATTTAAAGGGCATTACACGCCCTGTTAAAGGAAACAGGAAAATGCATACTGCACATTTTCCCACAAATGCATTAATATCAACATCAAGTTCTTGATGAAACATATCAAAAATCAACGTTTCACCTCAAAGTCACAAAGAAAATGAAACCTGTTTTAGCACCATTTTATATTGACATTATTTTTCATGACATTCAAACACATTTTACCCCCAAAATATCTTTTTTGTGGTTTTAACTCTCTCTCTCTCTCTCTCTCTCTCTCTCTCTCTCTCTCTCTCTATATATATATATATATATATATATATATATATATATATATATATATATATATATATATATATATATATATATATATATATAATAGAACATAGATAACATAACAAATATTTAAACTTAGAAATTTTTCAACTTTATGCACAAAATGAGCTCATTTCAAATGTAAAGCCTGCTACAGGTCTCAAAATATTTTGGACGGGGACATGTTCACCATGGTGTAGCATCTCCTCTTCTTTTCAAAACAGTTTCTGGACATCGAGGTTATGAGTTTCTGGAGTTTTGGTGTTGAAATTCGGTCCCATTCTTGCCTGATATAGGTTTCCAGCTGCTGAAGAGTTCGTGGTCGTCTTTGACGCATTTTTCGTTTAATGATGCACCAAATGTTCTCTATAGGTGAAAGATCTGGACTGCAGGTAGGCCAGTTCAGCACCCGGTCTCTTCTACAACGAAGCCATGCTGTTGTAATAGCTGCAGTATGTGGTTTTGCATTGTCCTGCTGAAATACACAAGGCCCTCCCTAAAATAGACATCGTCTGGAGGGGAGCATATGTTGCTCTAAAACCTTTATATACCTTTCAGCATTCATAGTGCCTTACAAAACATGCAAGCTGCCCATAACGTATGCACTTATGCACCCCCATGCCATCAGAGATGCTGGATTTTGAACTGAACGCTGATAACACGCTGACACGACGTCCGTGATTTCTAACAAGTCTACTCGTCTGACCATACAACACTTTTCCACTTTGAAACAGTCCATTTTAAATGAGCATGGCCCACAGGACACAATGGCGCTTCTGCACCATGTTCACATATTACTTCCTTACTGCATGATGGAGCTTTAGTTGGCATCTGCAGATGGCACGGCGGATTGTGTTTGCCGGTTTCTAGAAGTATTCCTGGGCCCATTTAGTAATGTCATTGACACAATCAGTGTCTTCTGAGGGCCCGAAGACCACAGGCATCCAATAAAGGTCTTCGGCCCTGTCCCTTTCGCACAGAGATTTCTCCAGTTTCTCTGAATCTTTTGATGATGTTATGCACTGTAGATGATGAGATTCGCAAAGCCTTTGCAATTTGACGTTGAGGAACATTGTTTTTAAAGTATTCCACAATCGGCCTCTTTAAGACATCCCTTTTATGCCTAATCATGTTACAGACCTGATATCAATTAACTTAATTAGTTGCTAGATGTTCTCCCAGCTGAATCTTTTAAAAATGTCTTGCTTTTTCTTTTTCTTTGCCCCTGTGCCAACTATTTTGAGACCTGTAGCAGGCAAATTTGAAATGAGCTCATTTAGTGTATAAAAGTGTAAAATTTCTCAGTTTAAACATTTATGTTATCTATGCTCTATTGTGAATAAAATATTGGCTCGTGTGATTTGAAAGTCTTTTAGTTTTCATTTTATTCAAATTTAAAAAATGTCGCAACATTTCCAGAATTCAGGTTGTGTGTATGTATGTGTGCAAATAAATAAAATTCATTAATCAGAATTAATTATGTTTTTATAAACAATGTCACATTTATGTCATAATGTTTCTAAAACGTGTTTAATTTTCTTTATGCAAAATATAATTTATGTATGTCACATTTGTTATATCCTTTGTTTTCATTGCATTTGGTTTGTATTTTGTACATTTTATGTAATTTGTCAAAGTGCCAAACAATATTCATCATACACAATGGCAGATTAAGAAGTAAGCTAGAGAGAAAAAAATATAAGAATGTTTATAAGAAAAAAAATCACAAATATTATTTGCAAAACATCTTTTTAGAGTTTGTTTTTGATTTTGGTGGTGAAATGTGATCTGAATGTGAGTTGTGAATTTACACACAACAGAAGGTCCAGTTAAATCTGGCTGAAGCACTAAAACAGTCGGTCACCTTGATCCATGCATAAAAATCTAAACACAGACCCTCCTACACACACTCTCTCTCTTTCTCTCTCTCTCTCTCTCAGTTCCCTCCCACTCTCGGTGACGTTCTTCCCTCCACACTGCACTCATTCATTCAAATACTGAGCCACCCGCTGGATCGCGTTTACTCCTCTGAAGAGCTTCTGGAGCAAATACTATTACAGGAGCCAGTCGCAGTGAACACACAGCAGCTGATTTATTATCTCATGCAAATCTGCTGCAAGTGCTGAACTTTCCACCCTGTGTGTGTGTGTGTGTGTGTTTAGGAGGAGAAACTCACACACACGTCCAGCTGCTGTAGCAGTGGAATCAGACTTTCAGCTCCATCAGCCTCAGCTTTATTTACACCTGCATCATGAGGAAAGGCTCCTGTTGCATGTTCACGTCTGGAATCCTCGGCGCTCTTCTCCTGGTCACAGGAGTCGCCCTGTTTGTGTCCGGAGTTTTCCAGACCTTGATCCACAACAAGCTGAAGAGAGTAAGAGTCTGTTTTCATCACAAGTTTATTAGTGCTTGTGTCTTAGTCATAATTCTTTTGTTTAATTATAATTTTATATTTTTATGATTTATTTTTTGTAAGTTTTATATTGATTATTTTAATTTATTATTATAATCTTTAGTAAGTATTTTGTACTGATTTTTAAATTTTTTATGATTTATTTATTTTTATATTCATTGTTTATTTTTTTAATTATTCATTTTAATTTTTATTTCATTTTTTGGTATTTTATTTGATTGTTTTTATTTATTTATTTTAATTTTAATTTTAATTAAATTAATACCATTACATCAACTCACAAACCCCACACTCTAAAAAATGCTTGGTTAAAAACAAACCAAGTTGGGTTAAAAATGTACAAACTCAGTGATTGGGTTGTTTTAACCCAGCAGTTGGGTTAAATGTTTGCCCATCATGCTGGGCGGTTTTATTTAACCTAACTATTGTTTAAAAATTACTATACTATATTACAATAACTTTTTTAGTGTGCATGTCTGGGTGAAATATGGGCAAACCTAACCGTTGGGTTTAAAACTTAATTAATGAATGAAAACCACCAGTTAAATTTGTCCATATTTGACCCAAACATGCGTTGAATCAACCCAGCATTTTTTTAGAGTGCAGTTTCTGAAAGATCCAGTGGCGGGAAACAAGCTTGAATGTGTTCAAGCTGTTAGTCGAGCATGTGCTCAGAGCCTCATTCTGTGTAATCAGAGAGTGACATGTAACAAGTGCTCTGTGTTTCTGTCTTCACCACATTCGGCAGCCGCGTCCACGTGTTTTCTTCCTCTTAGAGCTTCGTGTAAATGTGACGTCTGCAGAAATCACATCACATGATCGTTTGTCAGACAAAGTAGAGAACGATCAGCAGGAGATTGTGAAGTCATCAGGAACATAAACCACTCATATTGACTTCTAATTCTATTCATTTTCGTATTGAAATCTAAGCCTTTTTGCACATAATGTTAGTGTCAAATCAACCATTCAAATGCTTTCTGACTGCATGTAAATGTCATCAGCTGCAGGAACAGGAAACACATTGTGTGTTTTCTGAATGTGATGTGTGTCACAGTGGTGAGAGTGTGTGTGTGTGGGGGGTCCTGGTATTCCCTACGTTATGGGGACTAATATATCTCCACATAGATAGTAATACCAATTAAATTTGACCTTTATAGGGAACTTTTTTCATACATTACTTGCTGTTTCTTTGTAATTATTTAGTGAAATTTACTTGCAATTTCTGAGTCAAAGTTGTTTCTACCCATATTTTTCTTTCAGTGCAGCACTAAAACTACAAGCAAATTCTGATTTTAGTGTAAGTTGAAGTTCTTTCAGCAGAGTAGCAATTTACCGTCTTAAGTTCAGCCCACAGCTGAGAATAATGTTGCGCGGGTCGTCCTGATTGAAGTGGTCGGACACTCCGGGCATGGAGACGGTTTGAGCCGCCCATGTTTAGAGGCGTCTGATGATTATATCCGAGACATCAAACTCCTCAGATAAACCTCTGCTTTCATCTGCTGTCATGTTCAGCAGATGTTTGGAAGAGGAAATCACACACATGCTGCCCATCTAAGATGTATCTGATTGTCCAGATGGTTCACACTGGAGACTTTTGACTATCTGCATGAATTCTGGTTCATGTTTTGTTTTGTTTTTGTTTTGTTTTGTTTTGTTTTTGTGTTTTTTTTTTTTTTTTTTGGATGTCGTTTAGAGGCAGATGAATGTGAAATGGATGGATGCCACAATAATAGATCAGATACTGTTCAAAGGTTTGGGATTTTTTTTGTAAAAGAAATAATACTTCTATTTAGCAAGGACATTAAATTGATCAAAAGTGACAGGAACACTCTTGGAAAAAAGTTTCAATGTGGTTCTAAATAGAACTCAAGGGTTCTTGACTCAATTTTAAAGAACCCTTTATGCCAAAAAGTTTCAAAGGAATCTTTAAAAAACATTCTAAAAAAATCTTTCGGTCATGGTTATTCTCAGTTAGAAAAGCACTGAATTTATTGTCACACTAAGATATTATGAAGACTTTTTGGGCAACTAGTAGTACACTCACTTAGTTTGTGGCTGTGGCCGTCAGTGTGTCTGACTCTGGTTTGTGTCTGACCTCATTCCTTCAGTTCTACAGATAGTCAAACACTATCCACAAACTACAGATGAAAGTACAGGCCTGAGGAGGAGAAACTCAACAGTTTGTTCCCCACATCCGTCTGTTAAGAACAAACATTGTACTTAGTGGTGTTTGCTAAGTTGTATCTTTCATTGACATAAGCACCAAAACATATCTGAAGTGTTTTCTGGTTATTTTACTAACTATGCACGACTATATGGTTAGTTGCATTTAATAAAATGCATTCAGCATGTTTTTCCCTGCTGGGACCATGCAATTAATCTGGAGTTTGGCATATAATTAATATACTCTTTTGGCCATTGAAAGAGTGTTAAATAGCAGTGAAGCTTAGATTAGTATAAACACGTCATTGTTCTGGACGAATACTTCAGCATTTTTTCTAGAGGTCTTGGCTGGTGGCTGCTGGATTTTTACATGAGAAAAGAATTGAAGAAAAGAAATGTTGCCCCAGTTGATTTCAGGAATGAGTGTGAGCTGATGGTCATGTGATCTGTGAGGTGTGTTTGTGTGTTAATGAGAGGTCATTCAGTCCAGCCTCACATGTGTGTGTGTTTCATTGGTTTAATAGGGAAGAAACTCATTGTGCTTTCAGATTCATAATGTACTTTTGCTGACAGGTTAGTAATTTAAATGTGGTTTAGATGTTGAATACCAATTGTAAAAGCGCTATATAAATAAATTTGACTTGACTTGACTTGAGTAAGTCTGTTCAGATTGTGTAGTATTATCATTGGACACATCATTGAAACGAGGTAGGCCGATATGAATCAACCATTTTGAGATGATCAGCCTATAACTGCTCGCTTGGCCAATCAACAGAAGGGTTGGTATATACCAGCAGCTCTGCTGATCTCAGTATCTGCCATTGGAAAAACCCATGAATGATATATCAGAACATTCAGTAAAAGTGATTCATTCACACTGAGGCATTATGGGTCATTCTGTGAGGTTTATGACAGATCATTTAGTCTTTATATATATATATATATCAGGCATAACATAATGACCACCTTCATAATATTGTGTTGGTCCCCCTTTTGCTGCCCTGAGCCGTCGAGGCATGGACTCCTCTAGACCCCTGAAGGTGTGCTGTGGTATCTGCACCAAGATGTTAGCAGCAGATCCTTCAAGTCCTGTAAGTTGTGAGGTAGATCCTCCATGGATTGGACTTGTTTGTTCAGCACATCCCACAGATGCTCGAATGGATTGAGATCTGGGGAATTTGGAGGCCAAATCAACACCTCAAACTCTTTGTTGTGCTCCTCAAACCATTCCTGAACCATTTCTGCTTTGTGTCAGGAGCATTATCCTGCTGAAAGAGGCCACAGCCACCAGGGAATAACATTTCCATGAAAGGGTGTACATGATCTGCAACAATGCTTAGGTATGTGGTACGTGGCAAAGTAACATCCACATGGATGGCAGGACCCAAGGTTTCCCAGCAGAACATTGTCTAAAGCATTACACTGCCTCCGCCAGCTTGCCTTCTTCCCATAGTGCATCCTGGTGCCATGTGTTCCCCAGGTAAGAGACGCACACACACCCAGCCATCCACGTGATGTAAAAGAAAACGTGATTCATCAGACCAGGCCACCTTCTTCCATTTCTCCGTGGTCCAGTTCTGATGCTCACGTGTCCACTGTTGGCTCTTTCGGCGGTGGACAGGGGTCAGCATGGGCGCCCTGACTGGTCTGCAGCTCCATACGCAACAAACTGATGCACTGTGTATTCTGACACCTTTCTATCAGAACCAGCATTAATTTCTTGAGCAATCTGAGCTACAGTAGCTCGTCTGTTGGATCGGACCACACAGGCCAGCCTTTGCTGAGTCTTAGCCGCCCATGACCCTGTCACCGGGTCACCACTGTTCCTTCCTTGGAGCACTTTTGATAGACACTGACCACTGCAGACCGGGAACACCCACAAGAGCTGCAGTTTTGGAGATGCTCTGACCCAGTCGTCTAGCCATCACAATTTGGTCCTTGTCAAACTCACTCAAATCCTTACGCTTGCCCATTTTTCCTGCTTCTAACACATCAACTTTGAGGATAAAATGTTAATTTGCTGCCTAATATATCCACCCACTAACAGGTGCCATGATGAAGAGATGATCAGTGTTTTTCACTTCACCTGTCGTAATGTTATGCCTGATCTGCGTGTGTATATAATATAATATAATATAATATAATATAATATAATATAATATAATATAATATAATATACCATTATTGTGATTTGTCCAATTTCAATCAGGTTTATATTATATCAACTTTTCAACACTTGATTATAATAATAATTATTATAAAGATATTATAAAATGTTGAATTTAGTGTCAGTTCTGTTTTCCAAGCAAACATCCCTATTTATAAATGTGAGAAATGGGTGCTCAAATTATTAATATAGTAAACTGTTTATGGTTAAACATCTTTACTTAGAGTTTCTGCCCAAGTGAGAAGATGACTATCTTTATATGGTAAAGTTCTGAATTACAGTTCCTCCTCAGAGACTTTTGTTGAACCACTACAATGTGTATGTACTGTATAAATATATGTTAAGGTCTGTGCCCCAGTGATAATCAAACTTCACAAACACCCCTGAGTCACAAGTTAAAGCTGTGCTGTTTGTGATCGCTGGCCTGTTTTCTGGCAAACGGGAATGGGTCAATGTCAAACACACCTCAAGGGTCCAATCACCCCGCCGGACAGGCTGGTTAGAGGTTATCTGAGTGTTGCGTTTTTCAGTGCGATGGGCGGGGGAATTCAGATGGTTTGGTAACAGAGTATCTAATAACTAGATAAAAAAGTTTGAGGACAAACTTTAAGTTGGCTTGAAAAAGCATAGCCAGAAAGTTTGAAGAAGTTTTAAAAGTTTGAAGTTTGAAAGTTTTATTAGATAGATAGATAGATTGGTAGTTGTCACAGATGGATACTATGGAGTTTTTATAGAGTTATTAGCATGTTCTTAGCCCACTTTAGCACTTAGCTAATCACTATTAGCATGTAGCTATTCACTGCTAGCATGTTGAAGTCCAGATTGCTAGCATGAGTCAAAAGAGCCAACCGCCATGTCTCTACGATGTACTGATGCAGAGATATAGATTTTGCAAAACGGTTGCTAGGGTACTCTGTTTGGTTGCTAGGGAGTGGCTTGGCAGCTACCAGTGATGATACTCCAAAGGCTGCTTGACAATATAAACCAACCCCCATGTCTGGAAGATGTTCTGATGCAGAGATATAGATTTTGCAAATTGGTTGCTAGGGCACTCTGTTTGGTTGCTATGGTGTTGCTATGCAGTTGCTAGGGTACTTGGGGTGGTTGCTAAGGTGTTGCTATGCAGTTGCTAGGGTACTCGGGGTGGTTGCTAAGGTGTTGCTATGCGGTTGCTAGGGTGTTGCTATGCAGTTGCTAGGGTACTCGGGGTGGTTGCTAAGGTGTTGCTATGCGGTTGCTATGGTACTCGGGGTGGTTGCTAAGGTGTTGCTATGCGGTTGCTATGGTACTCGGGTGGTTGCTAGGGTGTTGCTATGCGGTTGCTAGGGTACTCGGGGTGGTTGCTAAGGTGTTGCTAGGGTACTCGGGGTGGTTGCTAAGGTGTTGCTATGCGGTTGCTAGGGTACTCGGGGTGGTTGCTAGGGTGTTGCTATGCGGTTGCTATAGTACTCGGGGTGGTTGCTAAGGTGTTGCTATGCGGTTGCTAGGGTACTCGGGTGGTTGCTAGGGTGTTGCTATGCGGTTGCTAGGGTACTTGGGGTGGTTGTTAGGGTGTTGCTAGGGTACTCGGGGTGGTTGCTAAGGTGTTGCTAGGGTACTCGGGGTGGTTGCTAAGGTGTTGCTATGCTGTTGCTAGGGTACTCGGGGTGGTTGCTAGGGTGTTGCTATGCGGTTGCTAGGGTACTCGGGGTGGTTGCTAGGGTGTTGCTATGCGGTTGCTATAGTACTCGGGGTGGTTGCTAAGGTGTTGCTATGCGGTTGCTAGGGTACTCGGGTGGTTGCTAGGGTGTTGCTATGCGGTTGCTAGGGTACTTGGGGTGGTTGTTAGGGTGTTGCTAGGGTACTCGGGGTGGTTGCTAAGGTGTTGCTAGGGTACTCGGGGTGGTTGCTAAGGTGTTGCTATGCTGTTGCTAGGGTACTCGGGGTGGTTGCTAGGGTGTTGCTATGCGGTTGCTAGGGTACTCGGGGCGGTTGCTAGGGTGTTGCTATGCGGTTGCTAGGGTACTCGGGGTGGTTGCCATGGTGTTGCTATGTGGTTGCTATTGTATCCAGGCTGGTTGCTAGGATGATGCCAGGGTGATTTGTGTGGTTGCTATGCAGTTGCCATGGTGTTCTGGGTGGTTGCTAGGTTGGTTTGGGTGGTTGCTATGAGAGTTGATCATAGATAGAGAGATAGATAGAGAGATAGATGAGAAGTGATAGATGAGAAGAGAGATAGATGAGAAGTGATAGATGAGAAGATAGATAGATAGATAGATTGATAGATGAGTGATAGATGAGAAGAAAGATAGATTGATAGATAGATGAGAAGGGATAGATAGATAGATAGATAGATAGATAGATAGATAGATAGATAGATTTAGTTTGATAGATAGATAGAGATAGATAGATTAAAAAGAGAAATAGATAGATAGATAGATAGATTTAGTTTGATAGATAGATAGATAGATAGATAGATAGATAGATAGATAGATAGATAGATTAGAAAGAGAAATAGATAGATGATAGATAGATAGATAGATAGATAGATAGATTAGATAGATAGATAGATAGATAGATAGATTAGAAAGAGAAATAGATAGATAGATAGAAAGATAGATAGATAGATTTAGTTTGATAGATTTAGATTTAGATAGATAGATTTAGTTTGATAGAGTTAGATTTAGATAGATAGATAGATAGATTTAGTTTGATAGAGTTATATTTAGATAGATAGATAGATAGATAGATAGATAGAATGAGTTTGAATGAGTTTGAATGAGTTTAAATGGCTTGGAAATAGGAATGGCAGTTTAATTGAGTCTGTGTGTTTGAATTTGAATTTTGACAGTTGGACGGAATGTTCAGATCAGCCAAGGCAGTTCAATGAAAGTCAATGGGAGTTTTTTCCAGGTTTAATCAGCATTTTTAGGAAAACCGTAAGTCGGATCAGTCTGAAAAGATATAGCACACTAAGTCAGAACAGTCTGAAGGTCTAGTCCGAGTTTGGTGGTTGTAGCTTGAACAGTCTAGGAGGAGATGCATTTAGAAATTTAGTCTAAGAAGAATAATAATAAGCTTAAGACGTAGATCAGTAAGTTGGCTTTTTCAAGCCAACTTAATTACCATCATGGTTGAGTATCTTTCATACTGTACTTCATGTTTCTGCTGATTCTTTGGCTGAAGTTCTGCTGATCTGGAGGCAGAATGAACTTCATTAGGATTTGAGGAATTTAGAAATGTTACATTTGAGTATGCAATAATGTAGCGCATTTGGTCAGGTGACACCTGAATGGCCTAAATACTGTATCCTATAATGCAATGTGCTCAGTTTTACCTTCTATTTCTAGTGTGATGAATGACATAAAATAGCATGTTGTTTTGCTGTTATGTTTTATATTTTACAGCAAAACATTACATAAAACATAATACAACATAAAACTTGTATATTTTTGGTCCATTTCCCTGCAAGAGAACATTTGAAATGTTATACGTACATTTGAGGAGCAGAGCACATAAATGAGCTCAAAGCTGACAGACATGAACTAAAGCCACAAAACATTTGACTGAGTCTCTAAACTGAACAAACACATGTTGTAATAAAACGACATAAAACAAAAGATAACAAAACGTAACATTGTTTTTTATGTTATGTCGTATTTTTATGTTGTTATAAAACAAAACATAGCAAAGGATATCTTAACATTTTATCTTAACATGTTTTTTGTTATGTTTTATATTATAAAAAATCATAAACTACAGCAAAGCATTACATATGACAACAAAACATCATGTTATGTTTATAATTTAGAAAACAACATAAAACATCATAAAAAAATAATGTAACTAAAGATAACATTTTGCTGTTGTTTTATATTTTACAACATATATTTTACATAAAACAGCTTAACGTAAAATTTATATTTTATATATTTTTTTTATTTTGTTGATTTATATTTATGTATATATATATATTTTGCTGTTATGTTTTTTATTATAAAACAAAACATAACAGCAAAATTTACTGTAACATGTTGTGTTATGTTTTTATTATATATGACAACATGTTTTATATTTTAGATGACAACATAAAAATAACATAACAAAAGATAACATGTTTTGAGTTATGTTTTATATTTTATGACATATAAAAACATAGCATAACATAAATGTTGTTTTTACATTTTGCTGTTATGTTTTTTTGTTATAAAACACCATAAAGCAAAATATACTTTAACATGTGACTGTATGTTGTGTTATGCTTTTTCGTTGTTTTTTTATGTTATGAGAATATCATAAAACACCAAAACATTACATATAACAACAAAACGTCATGTTATATGCTGTTTTTATTTAGAAACAAATAACATAACATAAATAACAACATAAAAGATAAGGTGTTTTGCTGTTTTGTAATGTTTTCTATTTAGCAACATATAACAGTAAAACATTACATAAAACATATCATAATGTAAAATTTAAGATGTTATGTTTCTCTGATCCATTGTGCTGCAAAAGAACATTTTAAAATACTCTGTTTGAGGAGCAAATCACATAAATGAGCACAAAAAAGCTGACAGAAATGAGCTAAAGCCTCAGAATATCAGGGGTGTGTTTCCCGAAAACTTTGTTAACAACTAGGGTCGCAAGTTCTGTCATTTTCAGCATAGCTGAACGTGTTTCCCGAAACCACAGTTCCAACGAACATTCGCAAACGGCATCACACAGTTGTGTGATTGGAAGGACAGATCTCGAGCTGTGGTTACAAGAATAGTTTCTTGCATCACATGTGGACTTATCTTGAGCAAAATAAGCAAGCTGACATTCAGTACAATGATATTTTTTATTTCAAATATATACAAATGTCATTTAGATGTTTTAGTTTGTCAAGAGATTTAAAGCGCCGTTTTTGAAGAGTGTGCATGTGTGTTTGTGTCTATTAACCGAGGTGGTTGAACGACAAATTTGCGACAATACGGTTTCAGGAAACTGGCTCTCTAAACTGAACGGACCCCCCTATTGAATCTATGATATGATGTGTGTGTTTTGTGTGTTTAGGAGATCACGCTGACAGAAGGCAGTAAAGTTTTTGCCACATGGAAGAATCCGCCACCTCCAGTCTTCATGCAGTTTTTCTTCTTCAATGTCACCAACCCTGACGCCTTCCTGAAAGGAGAAGCCAAACCTCACCTTACTGAGATGGGGCCGTACACATACAGGTACATCACACACACACCGCAGGTTTTTGTCCTAACCAGCCTACATAAGTGACCGGGCAAATTTGTTGGTCACATTGTTGGTTGTTTCTATTGCATTGCACTGGGACACACAGTGAAACCTCATTGGTCCAAAATCCCACTCTACACAACTGCATAACTAATGTTATGCTTGATGTTATCTGTTGTGTTGTGTAATACGTTGTGTTGACATTTTGTTTTTTGTTACATTACATATAACAGCAAAACTTAACATGTTATGGTTTGTTTTTATGTTATAAAAACAAAATAAAACGTAATATAACAAAAGATAACAAAACAACAAAATGCTGTTTTGTGTTGTTTTATATTTTTATGTTATTTTGTTTTTTATTTTATAAAACAAACAAGATAACAACATGTTATGCTGTGTTTTTTATGTTATTGTTTTAGTTAACAACATAATTTAGCAAAACATTACATATAGCAACAAAAAATAATGTTTTGCTTTTTTATATTATGTTTTAAATTTA